>NC_053027.1:319642148-319713752 GCF_003073215.2 Triticum urartu | reverse complement strand
TTATCTCACCAACGAACTGCATAAAAGAGATTTTCGATGTCGGCGAACTAAACTCAGGTATTCCAGAACTGCAACGATAAAATTATGACGACAACACCTCAGAGCTCAACTCCCCGGGACACTTCCACTAAACCCCTGACAGGAGGCACCAAGACAATGTTCTCATCATAAAACCATCGGAACGATTCCAAGATACCCGCGTGATCCTAAAAAAAAAATTTAGTGAAATTTGAGAAGAGAAGAGACAAAACTTTACGTCAGGATGCCTTACTAGAGCGATCAAGGGACTGGGGAGTAAAAAGAATTCCTAAACTCTCCGATATATAATTCCTAATGACTCAAAACATTTTTCTAGATACAACTCGGCCGCTAAAAACGATCAAGCAATGGGGCTCCTAAGGTCGGGGAAGGCTCTGATTACCAACTTGTAACACCCTCGATGCGAATATATCTCCCACGTGTCGAGGCATGACTTAGAGGCATAATCGCGTTGAAGGCATATGTCGCAAGTTAGGTAATCTTCACACAACCCATGTAATATAATAAGGGAAAGAGATACATAGTTGGCTTACAATCGCCACTTCACCCAATTACATGAATAAAACATTACATCAATCAGATACAATCAAGGCCCGACTACGGAGCCAAAATGAAAGAAGAACCCCAAATGCGACAAAGGTCCCCGATCGACCCCAACTGGGCCCCACTACCGATCAACTAGAACGAAACAACATACAGGACAAGATCTTCAACGAGCTCCTCCTGAGCTTGGTTGCGTCATCTGCACGGACTCATCAGCACCTGCAAGCTGGTTTTGGAAGTATCTGTGAGCCACAAGGACTCAGCAATCTCGCACCCTCGCGATCAAGACTATTTAAGCTCATGGGTAAGGTAAAGGTATGAGGTGGAGCTGCATCAAGCGACTAGCATATATGGTGGCTAACATATTCGCAAAAGAGAGCGAGAAGAGAAGGCAAAGCGTGGTCGAGAAACTATGATCAAGAAGTGATCCTGGACTACCTACGTCAAGCATAACTCCAACAACCGTGTTCACTTCCCGGACTCCACCGGAAAGAGACCATCACGGTTACACACGCTGTTGGTTCATTTTAATTAAGGTCGACTTCAGGTTTTCTACAACCGGACGTTAACAAATTCCCATCCGCCCATAACCGCAGGCACGGCTTTCGAAAGTTCAAATCCCTGCAGGGTGTCCCAACTTAGCCCATCACAAGCTCTCACGGTCAACGAAGGAATAGACCTCCACCCGAGACGTTCCGATCAGACTCGGTATCCCGGTACAACAAGACATTTCGACAGGGTAAAACTAAACCAGCAACACCGCCCGATGTGCCGACATCCTGATGGGAGCTGCACATATCTCGTTCTGAGGGCAACACCGGATGAGACATCCTACGAGTAAAACCAGCCCTCAAGTTTCCCCGAGGTGGCCCCGCAGTCTACTCAGTTCGGACCAACACTTAGACAAGCACTGGCCCGGGGGGGTTAGAATAAGATGACCCTCGGGATGCGCGACTCCCAAGGGAAAAAAAGGCTGGGTGGCAAATGGTAAAACCAAGGTTGGGCATTGCTGGCAAAGCTTTACTTAAGGCGAACTGTCAAGGGGTTCCCATTATAGCCCAACCGCGTAAGGGACGCAAAATCCGGGAACATAACACCGATATGACGGAAACTAGGGCGGCAAGAGTGGAACAAAACACCAGGCATAAGGCCGAGCCTTCCACCCTTTACCAAGTATATAGATGCATTAATTAAATAAGATATATAGTGATATCCCAACAAGTAAGTAAATGTTTCAACAAGGAACGAACTCCATGTTCCAACAAGGAACAAACTTCAATCTTCACCTGCAACTAACAACGCTATAAGAGGGGCTGAGCAAAGCGGTAACATAGCCAATCAACGGTTTGCTAGGACATGTTGGGTTAGAGGTTTGACATGGCAATTGGGAGGCTGACAAGCAAAAGGCAGGCATCGTAGCATTGGCATAGCAAGAGCGAGCAAACTAGCATAGCAAAGATAGTAGTGATTTCAAGGGTATGATCATCTTGCCTGAAATCCCGCAAGGAAGAAGAACGAGTCCATGAAGAAGACAAACGGACGTAGACGAACGGGTCCTCACAAACTCGACGTTATCGGAACCAACCCGGAGAAGCAACACCGGAAAAAAAGCACACAACATAGTAAACAACCACCACAACAACATGGCATGATGCACAATCAAGTATGATGCACGTCCGGTTTAAGTATGCATGGCATGGCAAAGTGCACAAGCAAAACTACAAATTAAGTGGAAGCTCAATATGCAACGAGTTGCATATTGACGGAGCACCACATCAATTATTTAGTTCTCTCTCGTTTATGTACCCCAACAATATTAAATGTTGATTAACATGGCAAGAGGTGAAGCAAATGAAAACTACCTATCTAGTCAAGGTTAAATGAGGCCGGAAGCAACGAACAACAATTCCGGAAACTCCTCATGAGCATAAATTAGGTTTGGTACTGTCCTGCCCTAAACAATATTTTAGAGTTGTTAAACATGCAAGATGATGCCACCATGTTAAACTAGGCAAAATTCTACCCCATTTACAAATAAAGTTTATTAAATTCGGAGTTACGGTTATTTAGTTATGAATTAAATCATTTTAACATGGCATAGGAGCAAATTAATGCAAACAACATTTTAAATATTTTAAACATGGATGAAAGTTTGATATTATTAGAATACACAAAATTCTGAACAAGTTTCCTATATAAATCATTTTAATCCGATGCACGGTTCATGAGTTATTAAATGCATGAAAATGAGGGTCTAATCTGTAAAACTGGCAATCTCTGGATAATTACTAAATTCGCAGGGCTGGAGAAAAAAATACACAACGGGCTGAATCTGGTTGGCCCAATCGGCGAAAAAAAACAGAGGGGCGCTGGGGGGGCTGCTCACCCATGGGCCTGGCCCAGCAGAGGAGGAAGGAGGCCGAGGCGAGGCCGGCTGGAGCTGGGCCTTGGGGCGCTCGCGCTGGACCGCGGGGAGCTGGGCCGGTGATGCTGGCCGCGGATCTGGGCCGAAGGCGGGGGCGGCACGCTGGGCCTGGGAGGCCACGGCGGGGCCCAAGAGCGGGGACGCGGTCAACGCAGACGAATCGGGGCTCCTCCCGATCCTCTTCGGCGGCGGCGCGCTGGGAACTCCGGCGACGGGGACGGCAGGAACCGAGGCGGCGGCGCCAGATCTTGGGGCGGGCGGCACCGGGGCTCCTCCCTGGGGTCGGATGGAGGCCGCTGCGCTCCGGGACGGCGGCGGGAAGCGAAGGGGCGACGGGGGCGGACTCCAGCGAGGGTCGGTGATGACCGGAGCCAAGTCCGGCGCTGCACTGCGGCGGCGTTCCGGCGAGGGTCGGTGGCGGCGCAAAGCGCCCGAGGCGGCGGGGTCGAAGGAGAGGCGCGGCGGGGAGCCTTGGGCCCGGGAGGGCCTGCGGCGGGCCTCGCGGGCTCTGCGGCGTGGTGCGGCGAAGTGGGCACCGAGCGGATAGATGGCGCGCGCTGGTTGGCTAGCGGCGGCGGCGAGGTGACGTGGCAGCCTCTGGTTGTCTGGAGCGGCGTGGAGGAGCGCGGACATGTCCGGTGAAGGTGGGGATTTCGTCCGGCGGCGCGGATCTGAGAATTTTTAGGGTTAGGGGAAGAGTGAACCGTGAATTTCGGAGGGGGGTTGTATATATAGGCATAGAGGGAGCTAGGAGAGTCCAAATGAGGTGCGGTTTTCGGCCACACGATCGTGATCGAACGACGTCCGGCGGCGCGGATGAGAATTTTAGGGTTTAGGGAAGAATGAACCGTAAATTTCGAGGGGGCTTTGTATATATAGGCATAGAGGGAGCTAGGAGAGTGCAAATGAGGTGCGGTTTTCGGCCACGCGATCGTTATCGAATGCTCTAGATGATGGAGCAGGTTAGGTGGGTTTTGGGCCAAATTGGAGGGGTTTTGGGCTGCAATACACACGAGGCCTTTTCGGTCCCTCGGTTAACCGTTGGAGTATCAAACGAAGTCCAAATGGTACGAAACTTGACAGGCGGTCTACCGGTAGTAAACCAAGGCCGCTTGGCAAGTCTCGGTCCAATCCGGAAATGTTTAATCCCCACACACGAAAGAAAGCTAGAAATGACCACCGGAGGAGAACGAAGCGCCGGAATGCAAAACGGACAACGGGGAAAATGCTCGCTTGAAGGAGATGAACACGTATGCAAATGCAATGCACATGATGACATGATATGCAATGCATGACATGCAAGCAATGACAAGGCAACAACAACGAATAACTGAACGACACCTGGCACATCGGTCTCGGGGCGTTACAACACTCCACCACTACGAGAGATCTCGTCCCGAGATCTAGAATGGCACCTGAGGGACAACAGAAGAGAAAGAGAAGAGATAAAACTAAGTTGCTTCTTTGACAAACGAGTGAAACCACGAACCTTGAAAAGGTTAAGCCATTTTGAGAAAAAGAATACAACTGAGATGAGCGAAGTTGAAAACACTCCGTTAGAAGAGAGGAATAAAGAACATTGCGAAAAAACTTGAGGTTGAAGGGCAAAATATATATTGAAAAAAAACGCTCTGGTTACGAAAGGGGATCAAGGAAAACCAAAATTCGGGCAGCATTCCGGTTGAAAAGAAAAGGAATTGAGTAATAACTTGATAAGGTGATAGAACTTGAAAAGAGGGCATGACACTCCGGTTAAATGGGAAAACATGAAAAGAGCATGATCTTAGACAAACGAGATGATGGGTTGAGAGGAGCAACATCAATAGACCTCCAGGAGAAAGAATAGGATAAGGATAATTGAGACAAAAGAATGTAGAAGAAAAGCCAACTTCTGCTACAAAAGAGCTTGAAAAGGCATCTTAAGGAGAAGGGTCGAACGGAGTTATTGGAAAGCCAACAACGAAAGAATAAACTTGATATGGTCTTATGGAGTACATCTCAAATTATGAGGTGACAACCTGCCACTCACGGGAAAAGAATTGTATTGATATGAACAAAGAGACAAGAAAGTATATCGCACCCGAAAGGATAAATGAAGAAATTGGATCATTGATAAACACCATGAGAGCGACAATCCTTAAAGGAAAGCTTTAGGTGAAATATAACCCAAGATAACTCCAATGACGAGATTGATGGATTTAAACTACCTCATTCTTGATAACTTGTGAATCATGAAACATGAACTCAAATTATCAAAATGACATAATACCACCTCCAATAATATGGAAGAAAGAATTGCACTCCGGATAGCAAGAAGAAGAATACTAGAACTTCTTAGAAGAGAATCTCAATGAAAAATTTGGAGAAGGAATTAAATCTTTGAGGAACCGACATGTAGAGCCTTCAAGAAGAACTCCGGTAACAAAAGGATGATCAAAAAGGAAAGAGAAGTTTGAAAACACAAGGTGAAACCTTGTATGATTTAGATGAACCTCCGTGGTGATATAATTGCGAGGTAGGAACTCGGGAAAGATAAGATGAACAATTGAAGATCAAGAATTTTGATGAGCCTCCGGAATAGGGAATTAATCATTAGGATGAAACAAGAATAGAATTACATTATGCGTATCCTTCACCAATTAATTGATGACAAACAACGGCTTCCACATATTACTTATTGTCTTTGAAAAGGATTAAGATAGATATAGCATAAACTCAATGGACCACCGGTAGGATTTGGAAGAACAAAAGAATGCATTGATATGATAACGAATGACGAGAGCTCTTGAATGAACACCTAAATTTAAATGAACGAAGTAAATAAAGAAATATCGGGAAGAATTAGAAAATAAACGAAGATGCTTGAGAGAATTTAGATCCATGAGAACGAAGAGATCACGAGCTGATTAAATGATCACTTGAACAAAGCACGGTAAAATTGGAGAACGAGAGCTGAAAGCTGAGAATGAATAAATCTTATTTGACGAACTCCGGATAATCAAACTGAGAAGACTCTTGAATTACTCCAGATGGGTGAAAAGAATTCCCACAATCAGAACAATTATGAGAGGATGGCCTCGAACTAGAACCACGAATCTTGAAGAGAAAAGAGCAAGATTAGGAGAAACTCTTCTTCGGTCTTCAAATGACAACGAGAAACACCACCGTGAATTGTTGAGGCACTCCGAATGAATAATGGAAAGGTTAGCCAACGATGAAAAGAATTTGAAAGGTTTTAGGGAGGACATTTGACTGATGGCAATTCATTCTTACGTCAAACTTCGAAAAGAATTTTTGAGGATAGCTCCGGGAGAATTAGAAGAGTCAGGTAAGATCTTGGGAAAAGACCTGTGGGTTAGGGCCCACTGAAAAGATACACCGTAGAACGATTTCAAAGAGAGATTGCACCGGTTGAATTTAAATGGCTTGAATGAGATAACATCCTTGAAAGAGCTTGAACAGAAAGAGAGTGTAAGCACGAATCTTCGGGATTTCTTGAGCACTCCGGAACAATTGAATAGCAAGAGGTGGATGATTATGAGGTGCAATGGTATGAGAAAAACATTGATATACGGAAAAGAATATGATCAACACCGAAAGCTTGAATTGGTTCCATCGGAGAAGAAAAGGAATGAAGAATGATGAACTAGAAACTTCGTTAGCATCTTCATGAGCATCACCGGATTAAGAAAATTGACGAAAAGAATGGAGATGCTTTCCTCAATAAAGGAATACTTGGATAAGAAATCTGAATCCTTGGAGAAAACAAAGGGAGGGAGGGTGGGAAAAACAAAGACAATTTGGAATGGATGAAATGAACACACCGTTGAGAAGAACTGATACTGATCTTGCGGATGTTGAAAATGACGGACCCACTTGAAGAGAAGCACACCGGTTAAAAGGATTGACAAACAATCTCGATGATACAAGAAGGATTAGTATTCACATCGAAAGTATGAGAACAACCGTTTGAAAGGTATGGAATCAACACTTTGACTTCGAAGCAACTCGAATACCACAACTGAAAACAAAACAAAGGATTGGCTTGCAGAATAAGCCGGAACAAACATATGATAGAGATTTCGTCTGAAGTTTTCGTGGTGGGGCCTACACGGGCTCGATCGTACAACACCATCATGTATAAGGCAGTGCACATGACATACGAAGCGTCCCCGAGTCGGCATAGCCAAGGACTCTTTAAGACACAACGAGACCACTGTAAAACCGACCGTGAATAGGCGGACCACTAGACGTCGAACCCCAATTTCATATCATACATCTGTCGGAAAGATATCCTAAGAGCTACTTGAATTCCCACCTATGAAACTCCCGAATTTTCCGGTTATGCAATCAGGTGTTGGGGATACAGGGGAAGCATAATATCTCACCCAAACTAGCAAATCCTACATCCAGCTGTATCCATCCTTCAACACATAACCAAGAAACCTTCGGAAATCATCTACCTCAACCTTCGAAAAGCATCCGTTATACAAGTTATGGCAATACTCCCGAACTCCCGCCCCAGTACTGGGTGGCGTCGAGGTTATCTCACCAACTCCCCGGGACACTTCCACAAAACCCCTGACAGGAGGCACCAAGACAATGTTCTCGTCACAAAACCATCGGAACAATTCCAAGATACCCGCGTCATCCTAAAAAAAATTAGTGAAATTTGAGAAGAGAAGAGTCAAAACTCTACGTCAGGATGCCTCACCAGAGCGATGAAGGGACTGAGGAGTACAAAGAATTCCTAAACTCTCCGATATATAATTCCTAAATGACTCAAAACATTTTTCTAGACACAACTCGGCCGCTAATAATGATCAAGCAATGGGGCTCCTAAGGTCGGCGAAGGCTCTGATTACCAACTTGTAACGCCCTCGAGGCGGCTATATCTCCCACGTGTCGAAGCACGACTTAGAGGCATAACCGCATTGAAAGCAATGTCGCAAGAGAGGTAATCTTCACACAACCCATGTAATACATAAGGGAGAAAGATACATAGTTGGCTTACAATCGCCACTTCACACAATACATGCATAAAGCATTACATCATCCAGATACAATCAAGATCCGACTACGGAACCAAAATAAAAGAAGAACCCCAAATGCGACAAAGGTCCCCGATCGACCCCAACTGGGCTCCACTACTGATCGACTAGAACGGAACAACACAAAGGACAAGATCTTCATCGAGTTCCTCCTTGAGCTTGGTTGCGTCACCTGCACGGACTCATCGGCACCTGCAAGCTGGTTTTGGAAGTATCTGTGAGCCACGGGGACTCAGCAATCTCACACCCTCGCGATCAAGACTATTTAAGCTTATAGGTAAGGTAAAAGGTATGAGGTGGAGCTGCAGCAAGCGACTAGCATATATGGTGGCTAACATACGCAAATGAGAGCAAGAAGAGAAGGCAAAGCACGGTCGATAAAAGTATGATCAAGAAGTGATCCTAAAACAACCTATGTCAAGCATAACTCCAACACCGTGTTCACTTCCCGGACCCCGCCGAGAAGAGACCATCACGGTTACGCACGCGGTTGATGCATTTTAATTAAGGTAGTCAACTTCAGGTTTTCTACAACCGGACATTAACAAATTCCCATCTGCCCATAACCGCGGGCACGGCTTTCGAAAGTTCAAAACCCTGCAGGGGTGTCCCAACTTAGCCCATCACAAGCTCTCACGGTCAACGAAGGATATTCCTTCTAGGGAAGACCCGATCAGACTCGAAATCCCGGTTACAAGACATCCGACAATGGTAAAACAAGTCCAGCAAGCCCGATGCGCCGACATCCCGATAGGAGCTGCACATATCTCGTTCTCAGGGCAACACCGGATAAGCAATCCGTACAACTAAAACCAGCCCTCGAGTTTCCCCGAGGTGGCGCTGCAAGGGGCTCTAGTTTGGACCAACACTTAGACAAGCATTGGCCCGGGGGTTTAAAATAAAGATGACCCTTGGGCTGGCCTAACCCAAGGGAAAAAGGCTAGGTGCGAATGGTAAAACCAATGTTGGGCCTTGCTGGAGGAGTTTTATTCAAAGCGAACTGTCAAGGGGTTCCCATTATAACCCAACGTAAGGAACGCAAAATCCGGGAACATAACACCGATATGACGGAAACTAGGGCGGCAAGAGTGGAACAAAACACCAGGCATAAGGCCGAGCCTTCCACCCTTTACCAAGTATATAGATGCATTAATTAAATAAGATATATGGTGATATCCCAACAAGTAAACATGTTCCAACAAGGAACAACATCTCCATGTTCCAACAAGGAAAAACTTCAATCTTCACCTGCAACTAACAACGCTATAAGAGGGGCTGAGCAAAGCGGTAACATAGCCAAACAACGGTTTGCTAGGACAAGGTGGGTTAGAGGCTTGGTAACAATATGGGAGGCATGATAAGCAAGTGGTAGGTATCGCACAGGCATAGCAAAAGAGCGAGCAACTAGCAAGCAAAGATAGAAGTGATTTCGAGGGTATGGTCATCTTGCCTGAAATCCCGCAAGGAAGAAGAACGAGTCCATGAAGAAGACAAACGGACGTAGTCGAACGATTCCTCACAAACGCGATGTTACCGGAAAACCCGAAGAAGCAACACCGGAAAGAAGGCACACAACATAGTAAACAAACATCACATAAGCATGGCACGATGCACAACCAAGTATGATGCATGTCGTTTTAATGAAGCATGGCATGGCAAAGTAGCAAACAATCCTACAAATTAAGTGGAGCTCAATATGCAACGAGTTGCATATTGGAAACACCACATTCGACTATTTAGTTCGATCTCGTTTATGTACCCAACAATATTAAATGTTGTTAAGCATGTCAAGAGGTGAAACATAAAGGAATTATCTATCTAAACAATTTAAATGGGGCCGGATATAGCAAACAACAAATCCGGTAAATCCCCATATGCATTTAGCAAATTAATGCAAACAACAATTTTAAACATTCTTGATGTTGTTAACATGATGCGGATGACATATGTAGTTTATGCAATTTTATGAAAATGTTGGCATGATAAGATATGAGGCATTTGTCATCGTGGCGGAAACAAAAGGGGTGCCACGGCGGTGATAACGAAACGGTGCCACGGCAACGTTCCGGTTCCGACAACTCATTGAGACGTCGGTGCGCAAGAAAGTGTGCGGGACATGCTAGAGATAGAGGGGTGATCCCGGTTACCGGGTGTCCCACATGATGGCGACAAGGAAAATGAGGAACGTGCAAGGATCAATTCGGGCATGACGCAAACACGAGCATCGTCTCGGGGTTATACCTTCCAAGCGTGCAAACGGGATGGTTCGGGTTCGTCGAGGGGAGTAGAGGAAGTAGTCGTTCCGCGGTGGTAGTAGAAGTAGTGGTACTATCGGTCCACGCCGATAGTGGTACACGTTCTGAAGTAGTCATACACGTCATCGGTAGTTTGTTCACTCAACGACCTTCAACGGCGGTAGTCGTTCTCGTATCATCTGGAAGTAGTTGTACATGGTTGCGACGGTAACCGAACTTGGCGATCCGACGGGGTACACTAAGTCATCGTGGGAACTTGGTGAATCCGAGGTCTTCGGGGTCGACGGTAGTTGTACATCTCATAGTGGAACTTGACGGATCCGAGGACCCGGCATCGTGGAACTTCACAAAAGTCGGGGCGGTCTTGACGCATCTGACCCGAGGGACTTGGCGTGTCCAAAACGTAGCAGCACAACTGTCTTGGTCGGGAGCACTCGTTCGGGCGTCGTTGGTCTTGCGGGTCGTGGTACTTGGCGGTCTTAACGAATCCAAGGGTACTTGGCAGTTCAAAATTGCTCCTGTCCGGGGTCCGGGGACGTTTAGTGAAGGCAGGGTCGCAGGTGGTCGGGGCTGGTCGTGGTCACCGACGAGAAGCAGGGCGTGGGAGGAGGAATGCCATGGCGTGACTGCAGTTTTTCCGGCGCCGGGAACGAGGTGCAGGAGATGAGAGGGAGAAGAAACGAGGGCGTTGCAGCGGCTCGGTGATCCTGGCGGGGCTCCTTTGTGGGATGGGGCGCTCGCCAGCGGTCACTGGTTGCCGAAGGCGCGGGAACCAGAAGGAGCTCGAGGACGCAACCTCCTCTGCTCGGGCGCGGGATCCATGGCGGCATCTGTTCGAACAGAGAGAGAGAGGGAGCTCGAGGTGAGTTGAAGAGGAGGGAAAATAGAGGGAAACAGGAAGGAGAGGGCGACGGGGTCCTGCTCCGATTGAGGCGCCGGTGAGGGACAAGGTCTTGCGGGCACGGAGGCCAGATGGCGGGGACGAGGTGCTCGGGCGCCACGAGATGAGCGCGGGACGAGGTGCTCGGGGCCATCCATGGCGCAGTGGCGGAAGCTCCGCCTGGTTCTCTTCTCCGGCGAGGGTGGAGCGCGGGTCTTGGACTGGAGGAACGAGGGGAGGGGGTCGAGAGAGGGCGAAGGGATCGCGGGTGAGAGAAGGGGGTCGGGCGGAGGCGGCGCAGAAGGAGAGCGAAGGGAGAGGGAGATGGGGTCGAGGGAGCCCGCTCCCTGGCGGCTAGGGTTGCCTGTAGGGCGACTGGGTCAGACCGGCTAGAGTGGGAGGCCCAAGTGGGCTGGGGTGCGGTCTGCTGCTGCTGGGCTGCGGCGGCTTGCGCGCAGGGAGGCCGGCCCAGGTAAGCAGAGGTGAGCCCTTTTCTTTCTTTGATATTTTCTCCAAACGAAAAATAAACTGAAAAGGCCAGGGTCAAAGGAAAAGGGGCACAATAAAAATAAAAATAGTCTCATGAACCTGAGATAGTGCTCTATTTGAATAAATTGTCTTGGATATTTTTAGAGGTAAGAAAATAAGACAAGTGTGAATATAGATCAAACTTGAGCTATTTTAAAACCTAACCAAAACAACTTAAAATTTGATGGAATTGGCAGGGGGCGTTTAGGACAGGTAGAAAGATTTATGAGGAAGAAATGGGCATTAATGGGGTGAGGATATATGATCTTTCAAAAATGAAAGCAAGGAATGGATATAAGATGGAGGTGATGATGCAAGATCAAATGCATGAAGCATGCAACAACACAACATGTATGAACTCACACCAAGCATAATACAACATGTGAGGAGGCCATGATGCAACAATTAAAGACAAGACAAGACAAAACAATGCAATGAGAAACAAAATAAAACCCAAATAGGAAACCGAAAGATGACCACTAGGAATTGATGACGAACAAGATGGATATATGCCAAATTGGGAAAAGTTACATATGGGGTGTTACAACACTCCACCACTACAAGAGGATCTCGTCCCGAGATCTAGGATGGCGCCGGAGGGAAAACAGAAGAGGAAGAGAAGAGGTAAAACTAAGTTGCTTCTTTGACAAACGAGTGAAACCACGACTCTTGAGAGGTTGAACAAATTGAAAGAAAGAATGCAACAAAGAAGAACAAAGTTGAAGGCACTCCAGTAGAGAAGAGTAACAAGGAAGAACAAATTCGGACAGCACTCCGGTAGAAAAGAGATGCAAGGCTTGATAAGGCGAAAAGAACTTGAGCAAAAGGGCACAACACTCCGGTTAAATGGATAGGCATGAAAAGAACATGATCTTTGACAAAACGAGATGATGGGTCAAAAGAACAACGTCGCAATGCCTCCGGAAGAGAGAAATAGAATATAGATCATTGAAATAAAAGAATGGAGAAGAAAAGCCAACTTCTGCCACAAAAGAGCTTGAAAAGGCATCTTTAGGAGAAGGGTCGAACGGAGTTGTTGGAACACCAACAACGGAAGGACAAACTTGAAGTGGGCTTATAGAAGGCATCTCAACATTATGAGGTGACAACTTGCCACTCACGGAAAAAATTTGATTGGGTTTATATGACAAGGAGACGAGAAACTATTCACCGGAAGGACAAATGAAGAACTTGGGTCAATTATAAGCACCATAATAGCAACAATCCTTAGGGAAAGCTTTAGGTGAAATATAACCCAATATAACTCCAAAGAAGGGATTGATGGATTTAAAATACCTCATTCCTAACAACATGTGAATCATGAAACATGAACCCGAATTATCAACAATGACATAATACCATCTCCAATAATATGGTAGAAAGAATTGCACTCCGGATTGCACGAAGAAGAATACTTGAGCTCCTTAGAAAAGAATGTTGATGAACACTTCGAGAAGGAAATAAATCCTTGATGACCCATCATGTAGAAACTTCATGAAGAACTCCGGTAACAAAGGGTAACGACAAGAAAAGGACGTTTAAAAAACACAAGGTGAAACCTTGTAATGATTTAAGATGGAATTTCGTGATGATGAGAGCTTGGAACTCCGGGAAAAGAAAAGATAAAGCATCTCAAACTGAGAATGTGATATGATGAACCACTACGGAAAAAAAGGAATTAATCACTTGGATGGAACAAGAATAAGAATTACTTTATGCGTATCCTTCAACAATTTAATTGCTGACAAGCAACGGATTTGACATACTACTTATTCTCGTAGAAACGATTAAGATAGATATCGCGCCAACTTGAGAATGCCTTCAACGAAACACCGGTGGAATCGAAACAACGAATGAATTTGATATGATAACGAAAGAAGAGGAATCTTGCACGAACCACCGTAAGAATTAAAAAAACGATTGAAGAAAAGATAAAGAAAAACACCGTGAAGAATTGGAAAACGAATTAGGATACTTGGGGAAATTTAGATACAAGTGAACGAAGAGATTCCGAGATGATTAGAGAACACTTGAATGAAGCACCGATAGGATTTAGAGAAAGAGAGCTGAAAGCTGAGAATAAATAATATTTAAAAAGATGGCCTTTAGAAAATCAAGCTGAAAAGACTCATGAATTGCTCCGGAAGGGTGAAAAGAATTCTCATAATAGAAAACAATTATGAGAGGATGGCAACAAGCTAGAACCATGAATCTTGAAGAGAATGGAGCAAGATTGAGAGGAAAATCTTCTTCAGTCCTCAAAATCCGAGAATGACGACGAGAAACACCACCAAGACTTGTTGAGATACTCCGGGATGACGAATAGAAAGGTTGAGCCAATGGTGAAAAGAATTTGAAAGATCTTGGAGGAAGACATATGACTGATGACAATTCATTCTTACGTCATACTTGAAAAGAATTTGAGAATAACTCCGGGAGAAAAAGAAGAGTCAGGTAAGAACCTGGAAAAAGACCTGTGGGTTAGGGCCCACTCAAAAGAAACACCGTTGAAGTGATTGCTTGAAAAGAGAGATTCCACCGGTTGAATTAAATGGCTTGACTGAGATAACATCCTCGAAAGAGTTTGAATGAATGAGAATAAGCACTAGCATCTTCTGAGATATCCTCAGCACTCCGGAACAATTGAATAGCGAGAGGTGAATGATTAAGAATTGCACCGGCATGAGAAGGTATTTGAAACGAGGAAAAAGGATATGATCCACAAAGCTTGACTTGATTCCACCGGAGAAGAAAAGAATGAATAATGATGAACTAGAAGGTCCGTTAAAATCTTCATGAGCATCACCGGGTAAGAACATTGACGGAAAAGAATGGAGAGACTTCACAAGAATAAAAAGGATACTTGATAAAGAAATCTTAGTCCTAGAGGAAAAAGGGTGGGTGGCAAATGGTAAAACCAATGTTGGGCCTTGCTGGAGGAGTTTTATATGTAAATGGCTCTGATACCAACTTGTAACGCCCTCGGTGCGGCTATATCTCCCACATGTCGAAGCATGACTTAGAGGCATAACCGCATTCAAAGCAATGTCGCAAGTGAGGTAATCTTCACACAACCCATGTAATACATAATGGACAGAGGTACATAGTTGGCTTACAATCGCCACTTCACACAATACATGAATAAAGCATTACATCATCCAGATACAATCAAGGTCCGACTACGGAACCAAAATAAAAGAAGACTACCCCAAAAGCTACACAGATCCCCGATCGACCCCAACTGGGCTTCACTACTGATCAACTAGAACGAAACAACACAAAGGACAAGATCTTCATCGAGCTCCTCCTGAGCTTGGTTGCGTCATCTGCATGGTAACCTCGGCACCTGCAAGCTGGTTTTGGAAGTAACTGTGAGCCACAGGGACTCAGCAATCTCACACCCTCGCGATCAAGACTATTTAAGCTTAAAGGTAAGGTAGTGGTATGAGGTGGAGCTGCAGCAAGCGACTAGCATATATGGTGGCTAACATACGCAAATGAGAGCGAGAAGAGAAGGCAAAGCACGTTCGAGAAGCTATGATCAAGAAGTGATCCTAGCACAACCTACGTCAAACATAACTCCAACACCGTGTTCACTTCCCGGACCCCGCCGAGAAGAGACCATCACGGCAACACACGCGGTTGATGTATTTTAATTAAGGTCAACTTCAGGTTTTCTACAACCGGACGTTAACAAATTCCCATCTGCCCATAACCGTGGGCACGGCTTTCGAAAGTTCAAAACCCTGCAGGGGTGTCCCAACTTAGCCCATCACAAGCTCTCACGGTCAACGAAGGATATTCCTTCTAGCGGGAAGACCCGATCAGACTCGAAATCCCGGTTACAAGACATCCTTGACAATGGTAAAACAAGTCCAGCAAGACCACCCGATGCGCCGACATCCCGATAGAAGCTGCACATATCTCGTTCTCAGGGCAACACCAGATAAGCAATCCATACAACTAAAACCAGCCCTCGAGTTTCCCCGAGGTGGTGCTGCAAGGGGCTCTAGTTTGGACCAACACTTAGACAAGCACTGGCCCGGGGGGTTTAAAATAAAGATGACCCTTGGGCTGGCCTAACCCAAGGGAAAAAAGGCTAGGTGGCGAATGGTAAAACCAATGTTGGGCCTTGCTGGAGGAGTTTTATTCAAAGCGAACTGTCAAGGGGTTCCCATTATAACCCAACCGCGTAAAGAACGCAAAATCCGGGAACATAACACCGATATGACGGAAACTAGGGCGGCAACAGTGGAACAAAACACCAGGAATAAGGCCGAGCCTTCCACCCTTTACCAAGTATATAGATGCATTAATTAAATAAGATATATCGTGATATCCCAACAAAATATCCATGTACCAACATGGAACAAGCTTCAATCTTCACCTGCAACTAACAACGCTATAAGAGGGGCTGAGCAAAGCGGTAACATAGCCAAACAACGGTTTGCTAGGACAAGGTGGGTTAGAGGCTTGGTTTAACAATATGGGAGGCATGATAAGCAAGTGGTCGGTATCCAGCACAGGCATAGCAAAAGAGCGAGCAACTAGCAAGCAAAGATAGAAGTGATTTCGAGGGTATGGTCATCTTGCCTGAAATCCCGCAAGGAAGAAGAACGAGTCCATGAAGAAGACAAACGTACGTAGTCGAACGATTCCTCACAAACGCGATGTTACCGGAACCAACCCGAAGAAGCAACACCGGAAAGAAGGCACACAACATAGTAAACAAACATCACATAAGCATGGCACGATGCACAACCAAGTATGATGCATGTCCGTTTTAATGAAGCATGGCATGGCAAAGTGCACAAACAATCCTACAAATTAAGTGGAGCACAATATGCAACGAGTTGCATATTGACGAAACACCACATTCGACTATTTAGTTCGATCTCGTTTATGTACCCCAACAATATTAAATGTTGTTAAGCATGTCAAGAGGTGAAACATAAAGGAATTATCTATCTAAACAATTTAAATGGGGCCGGATATAGCAAACAACAAATCCGGTAAATCCCCATATGCATTTAGCAAATTAATGCAAACAACAATTTTAAACATTCTTGATGTTGTTAACATGATGCGGATGACATATGTAAGTTTATGCAATTTTTATGAAAATGTTGGCATGATAAGATATGAGGCATTTGTCATCGTGGCGGAAACAAAAGGGGTGCCACGGCGGTGATAACGAAACGGTGCCACGGCAACGTTCCGGTTCCGACAACTCATTGAGACGTCGGTGCGCAAGAAAGTGTGCGGGACATGCTAGAGATAGAGGGGTGATCCCGGTTACCGGGTGTCCCACATGATGGCGACAAGGAAAATGAGGAACGTGCAAGGATCAATTCGGGCATGACGCAAACACGAGCATCGTCTCGGGGTTATACCTTCCAAGCGTGCAAACGGGATGGTTCGGGTTCGTCGAGGGGAGTAGAGGAAGTAGTCGTTCCGCGGTGGTAGTAGAAGTAGTGGTACTATCGGTCCACGCCGATAGTGGTACACGTTCATGAAGTAGTCATACACGTCATCGGTAGTTTGTTCACTCAACGGCCTTCAACGGCGGTAGTCGTTCTCGTATCATCATGGAAGTAGTTGTACATGGTTGCGACGGTAACCGAACTTGGGGATCCGACAGGGTACACTCAAGTCATCGTGGGAACTTGGTGAATCCGAGGTCTTCGGGGTCGACGGTAGTTGTACATCTCGTAGTGGAACTTGACGGATCCGAGGACTCCCGGCATCGTGGAACTTCACAAAAGTCGGGGCGGTCTTGACGCATCTGACCCGAGGGACTTGGCTTGTCCAAAACGTAGCAGCACAACTGTCTCGGTTGGGAGCACTCGTTCGGGCGTCGTTGGTCTTGCGGGTCGTGGTACTTGACGGTCTTGATGAATCCAATGGTACTTGGCAGTTCAAAATTGCTCCTGTCCGGGGACGTTTAGTGAAGGCAGGGTCGCAGGTGGTCGGGGCTGGTCGTGGTCACCGACGAGAAGCAGGGCGTGGGAGGAGGAATGCCATGGCGTGACTGCAGTTTTTCCGGCGCCGGGAATGAGGTGCAGGAGAGGAGAGGGAGAAGAAACAAGGGCGTTGCAGCGGCTCGGTGATCCTGGCGGGGCTCCTTTGTGGGATGGGGCGCTCGCCGGCGGTCACTGGTTGCCGAAGGCGCGGGAACTAGAAGGAGCTCGAGGACGCAACCTCCTCTGCTCGGGCGCGGGATCCATGGCGGCATCTGTTCGAACAGAGAGAGAGAGGGAGCTCGAGGTGAGTTGAAGAGGAGCGAAAATAGAGGGAAACGGGAAGGAGAGGGCGATGGGGTCCTGCTCCGGTTGAGGCGCCGGTGAGCGATGAGGTCTTGCGGGCACGGAGGCCAGATGGTGGGGACGAGGTGCTCGGGCGCCACGAGATGAGCGCGGGACGAGGTGCTCGGGGCCATCCATGGCGCAGTGGCGGAAGCTCTGCCTTGTTCTCTTCTCCGGCGAGGGTGGAGCGCGGGGCTCGCACTAGAGGAACGAGGGGAGGGGGTCGAGAGAGGGCGAAGGGATCGCGGGTGAGAGAAGGGGGTCGGGCGGAGGCGGCGCAGAAGGAGAGCTAAGGGAGAGGGAGATGGGGTCGAGGGAGCCCGCTCCCTGGCGGCTAGGGTTGCCTGTAGGGCGACTGGGTCAGACCGGCTAGAGTGGGAGGCCCAAGTGGGCTGGGGTGCGGTCTGCTGCTGCTGGGCTGCGGCGGCTTGCGCGCAGGGAGGCCGGCCCAGGTAAGCAGAGGTGAGCCCTTTTCTTTCTTTGATATTTTCTCCAAACGAAAAATAAACTAAAAAGGCCAGGGTCAAAGGAAAAGGGGCACAATAAAAATAAAAAATAGTCTCATGAACCTGAGATAGTGCTCTATTTGAATAAATTGTCTTGGATATTTTTAGAGGTAAGAAAATAAGACAAGTGTGAATATAGATCAAACTTGAGCTATTTTAAAACCTAACCAAAACAACTTAAAATTTGATGGAATTGGCAGGGGGCGTTTAGGACAGGTAGAAAGATTTATGAGGAAGAAATGGGCATTAATGGGGTGAGGATATATGATCTTTCAAAAATGAAAGCAAGGAATGGATATAAGATGGAGGTGATGATGCAAGATCAAATGTATGAAGCATGCAACAACACAACATGTATGAACTCACACCAAGCATAATGCAACATGTGAGGAGGCCATGATGCAACAATTAAAGACAAGACAAGACAAAACAATGCAATGAGAAACAAAATAAAACCCAAATAGGAAACCGAAAGGATGACCACTAGGAATTGATGACGAACAAGATGGATATATGCCAAATTGGGAAAAGTTACATATGGGGTGTTACATTCTCCCTCCGGCAGGGTGCCGGAACGGGTCTAGATTGGCTTTCGGTGGCTACGGAGGCTTCTGGCGGCGGAACTCCCGATCTATTGTGCTCTCCGATCATTTTAGGGTATATGGAGATATATAGGCGGAAGAAGTACGTCAGGGGAGCCACGCGGGGCCCACTAGGGTGGAGGGCGCGCCCAAGGGGTGGGCGCGCCCCGCTACCTCGTGGCCTCCTTGAAGCTTCCCTTACGTGGACTCCAAGTCTTCTGGGCTTCTTCTAATCCAAAAATAAGTTCCGTGAATTTTCAGGTCAATTGGACTCCGTTTGATTTTCCTTTTCTACGATATTCTAAAACAAGGAAAAACAGAAACTGGCACTGGGCTCTGGGTTAATAGGTTAGTCCCAAAATCATATAAAATATCATATAAATGCGTATAAAACATCCAAGGTTGATAATATAATAGCATGGAACAATAAAAAATTATAGATACGTTGGAGACGTATCAACGGTCAAAGGCTTTGACCGGATGGCAAGGCACCGTTTGACCTATTGTGGGGCGCGGGTGAGTGGAGGAGGGCAAACATGAGCGAAGTTAGATTGGCGGGGGAAAACTAAGCACAAATAAGGAAGGAGGGGCATAGAAATAGAAATCCCTTAAACTAATCATCATCACACCATTAATAGTGATGGGCCCCACACGTCACAGGCTCGAGCTAATCTTAATTAGCCTAACCGAATTGTGCCATGGTGGCTAACTAGAGATTATCCATCGACGATGTTGAAGGCCCTACTAACCCTAAGTGGTTTATGTCGGCGTCCTGGGAACGGGGGTCCCCAGACTTGCGTGCCTGCGACCCGTGGCGTGGCTGAGCCTGCAGGTCGTACGGCCCATCTTCACCAGCAAGGCATCCAAGACCCTCACGAGGGTCCAAGCCTCGTGAGGCAGACGACGCAAGGCCTCCCCGGGAGTGGCCTAGCCAGGCAATCTCACGCGGAGCGGAGATATCAAGATGGGGCATACCTCACGAGACCCTCGTGACGTGAGCCATGACGCACGGCACCAGGCGGGCGCCAGCGGGCGCAGCGTCCTTGTTTCCTGTTTGGTGCTAAGGAGGCCAGCGCAGGCGAAGAGTACCGAGGCATCAGGAAAAGGTTGCCATATTGGTGCAACGAGACCAAGACCAGGAGGACGGCAAGGCAGAGGTCATCGTGGAGCCCAAGGCGGCGTCACCACCAGAGCTTTTAGCAGGCGAAGACCATCTTTGTCAAGATAGCTTGTACTGGTTGTCCCCCTTCAAATTAGCCCGCCATTGTTGGCTTCCTTCCCGCTTGATATTTGGGAAGAGGACCAGGGCCTATATAGGCAGAGCTAGCCACCATAGTAGAGGGACATCAAGAAGGGGACGGATCATTCAGACCATCCTCACTCACACAAGCTCACCGAGCCCAAGAACACCTCAACCTCAGGAGGCTGTTCTCCCCTTGTACTGTTCATCATCAGCCCTAGAGGCAATCCACCACCACCACACTGGAGTAGGGTATTACACCACAACGGTGGCCTGAACCAGTATAAACCTCGTGTCTTTCTGTGCTGCGAGTTTGTCGAGTTCGTCCGTGAGATCTTAGCGAGCAAGGGCGTAGATTGGTAGGAGGGAAAGACTTCGCGCGCACCCCAGTGTTCGAACCTTAAGGGTTTGCCGGAACC
Source organism: Triticum urartu (assembly GCF_003073215.2). Classification (NCBI taxonomy): domain Eukaryota; kingdom Viridiplantae; phylum Streptophyta; class Magnoliopsida; order Poales; family Poaceae; genus Triticum; species Triticum urartu. The sequence continues at coordinate 319,692,980 of NC_053027.1, read as the reverse complement.
CCACATCCAACATTTGGCGCGCCAGGTAGGGGTGCGCCGTAGCCTCCCTTCCATCAGTTCATCGCTCCGTCGCTCTGTCGTCTCCATGGCGGACGCTCGCCGTGCTCGAGCTGAGTGTCGGGCTTCCCTCACCGCCCACGTCCCTCAGACGGCCCCCGTCGGCGGGCCACATCGTCGTTCTCCATCTCCCACCACCAACGCTGCCACCGGCCCAGCGGCGAACGAGCAGCAGGCGTCCTCGCTGCATCCTTCGGTGCGGCGGGACGGCCGCACCGCCACTCCATCGCTGACCCCTGCCGGTTCTTCGTCTCACGCGCACTGCGCTCCCATGGAGGCACGGGCCGCGCTCCTCGCAGCGAACGAGCTCATGTGCTACCGCCCCATCGACGACCTCTACGAGGAGTGGCTCGAGCGCATCGCCGAGCTCGTCCGTGCCGCGGGGGGCTCTCCGGCACCGTTCCACTCTATGCCTCCCCCTCAACCAGCCGCGGGCGACGGGGCTCATGGCGTGCCTCCACCACCTCAGCCCCAAGATGTCGCCTTGGCACCAAGGCGCGCGGCTCCACAGCGTGATCCACCATGCCCGGAGCCCGCGCGTGAAGAGAGAAGTTGCCAAGAAATTCCGCGGCCGCGCCAAGCTGCACCTGCGCTCCCCGCGCCACCTCGTCAAGATCGCGCACCACCCGCAGCGGCACAGCGCGAACCTCGTCAAGACCAAGCTCCACCTCCGAAGCGGGCCCCGGCTACTAGGGCTGACTGCCGCGCCTTGACTCCCGAGCTGCGTAGCATCGCCTGGCCGGGCAAGTTCAAGCCGGATCTTCCTCCTCGCTACGACGGCACCGCCGACCCCGCGGAGTTCCTGCAGCTCTATGAGTTGAGCATCGAAGCGGCCAACGGCAACGAAAAGGTCATGGCAAACTGGTTTCCCATGGCTCTCAAGGATGGAGCTCGCTCTTGGCTCCTAAACCTGTAGCACGGCTCGATCTCCTCTTGGGACGAGATGCGCGACCGCTTCATAGCCAACTTCCAAGGCACTCGCGACCATCCTCCGGACGCAGGTAATCTATGCTGCAATAGGCAGCAGCCAGGGGAGACCCTCCAAAAGTACATTCAGCGCTTCAACAACACCCGCCTCAAGATCCCCAAGGTCACGGACGAGGCCATCATCTCCGCGTTTCCCGACGGCGTCCGTGATGTCAAGAGGAAGGAAGAGCTCGCCATCCACAAGGAGCTCAGCACATCTCAGGAGCTGTTCAACCTGGCGAACAAGTGCGCAAGAGCCGAGGAGGGGCGTCTCTCTCTCCTTGAGCTGCCAGCCGTGGGCGCGGAGGAGAAGAAGGCCAAGGCCAAGGACGTGAAGCGCAAGGAGGTAGTTGTGCTCGCAGCGGAGCCCGACATCAAGCAGGGCAGAGACCAGCCTGAGTCATCCAAGAACGGCTGACCGTTCTGCGTCTTCCACAAACTGAACACCCACAACACCAGCGACTGTCAAGAGTTCAGAGCCATATGAGAAGGACGCTATGGTCGACACCCCAAGCGCAATGACCGGGGCTACGGCCGCGGAGGAGGACGTGGAGGCGGACGCTGGGACGACCGTGGCCCGCACCAGGAGTGGCGCGACCGGCCTCGTGAGGACCGCTGGCAGGACCAGCCTCGTGAGGGGGACTGGAGGGACCCGCCTCGTGAGGATCGCCCCTAGGGCAACGCCGGACTTCTCCCACTGCCGCCACCAAGAAGGAACGACGACCACCACCAGGACGAGGGGACTGGGGGCTTCCAGGAGCCGCGTGCGGTCGCATGCATCTTGGGCAGCGCCCAGGCCCCAGCCTCTCAGCGCATCTTCAAGCAGTTCGCTCGCGAGGTGAACGCGGTGCTCCCCAAGCTTGAGGCCACGCGCCCGCTCAGGTGGTCCCAATGCGCCATCACCATCAACTCAGCGGATCAGCTCAAGTGCGCGGCCACCTCTGGCTCCCTCCCTATGCTATGTTCCCCAGTCATCAGCAACATGCAGGTCACCAAGACCCTTATCGACGGCGGCGCAGGTCTCAACATCCTGTCTGTCGACACGTTCGACAACCTCCAAGTGCCGTACGAGTAGCTCCAGCCCACCAAGCCTTTCTCAGGAGTGACCGACGGCTCCACCACACCGATAGGGCAGGTCCACCTGCCTATAACCTTCGGGGAGAGCAAGAACTACCGCACCGAGCTCATCGACTTCGACGTCGCGCACATCCGCCTGTCGTACAATGCCATCCTCGGGTATCCAGCCCTGGCCAAGTTCATGGTAGTCACTCATCACGGCTACAACATTCTCAAGATGCCAGGAAGCGGAGGAATCATCACGGTCCCGTGTGAAGAGAGTGACGCGGTGTGCTCCCTCGAGCGCGCCTTTCAAGCCGCAGCAATCGACGACCCAGACAGCAGAAATGAAGGCTCTTTGGAGGCCATCCCCAAGAAGAAGCAGTCGCGCCGCGCAGGACCTCAGGAGGACGGCGTCGTGGCAGAAGCCACGACAGGACCAGCGCCCGCTCCAGGGGCGCCTCCCTCCGTTGCATAGGAAGGCGCGCCCGGCGCCCTCCTCAGGCAGGGCTCGGGGGCTCTCTTTTGGAGGGCCCCAGACCTTGCCAACCTCACGAGGGAGGCGCTTGGGCACCACTTGGAGGCGTGCTTCGCGACACGTGGCCCTCAGGAGAGCATAGGGCAAGGAGTGCCCACCACTCAGGAGTTCATCACCAAGATCACCCAGGAATTGCAAGAAGCAAGAGCCATGTGCGGCGACAGCCGCCCACGGGGCGTAGCTCTGCATCCTGGCGAGGGGGTTGGGCTGCGCGTCTGCATCGACGTCCCAGGGCTCAACAGGGCCGCGTCTCAGGAGCGTTTCTAGCCTTCGCGTGTGGGCCGCTGCGAGGGCCTGCTGCACAGCTAGGTTCGTGTGCCCTTTGGCTTGCCGAGCATGGCGTCAGCCTATCAGCGCAACATGCGACGTGTCCTGGCGGCTCAGGAAGCCAGGCACCACACCGTTCTGGAGGAGATGGAGACGGTCTTCAGGGAACCTCCCGAGCCCCCAGAGCCTCCTGAGGCTTAGGGCTCTGGTGGCTCATGAGGAGTCGTTCCTTCAATGCATGCCTTCAGCCTGCACCAACTCTACTTCGTCTACAGAACCAGGTGACACCTTCCAAGCTCGTTTAGCTGGGAGCGCCCCTCGGGCTGCATTATTCCCAGGCCGCATGGGTCTGTCCTTGCGGCATGTATCCCTTTTTGCTTATGTCTTTAGCTTACCTTGTTGGGGGCGCCCCTCGGGCTGCATCATCCCCAAGCCGCTCGGGCCGAACCCGGTGGCACGCATCTTCCTGCATTTATCCAAGTTGATCTGCTCTCCATCCTTAACCTTCCAACTGCTATCACCTGCTCGATCATCGCCTCCCCCGGGGCCTCCACACAGGCACGGCACTGGTGCATGGGTCCGTCCCTGCCACACCGACAAATCTGAGCGGTCGAGCTTTGGCTCGCGGAACGCCCCGTGCACGTCACCTCACCAGGCCCTCACTGCCTTCTCCTCATCCAGAGCAACCAGCGGCAGGCTGACAGCTGTAACGGCAAACCGTCTTTCTTCTTGTGCCTATTCACAGGGACCCCGTGGGAAGGATAGTAGGCGGCACCGCGAGTCTCCTTTTCTCTCATGCAATTCGCTTGTGCGTTAAAAGGGGGGCTCCTGAGCATCGCGACTCAGGAGCTCTTACTGGCTCTGCAGCCCTCACCCCCTGGCCTTGACCATGACATCGCGACCTGGCATACCAGCGGTGGCTGACCTCGCTCGAGGGCCGAGACTTGAGGACATAGAGCACTAAGGAGAGCATGAGGGGAGGGAAACTCGTATAGGCCGGCCTAGCTACGCCTCACAAGTAGGCGCGCAGCCCTAGCGCAACGTCAGGAGTCGCCACGAGATCGACAAGATAAGTCCCGCACTCGGAGTGGCTAAATATTTGGGCCTAATGGTCACTCACGCCTTGCCGCAACCCCGTTGCGGCCACGTCAACTTCCTTTCTCGCCTTACCATGGCTGCTTGAGCGCTAAGGGGGACCTCCTGAGCATCGCGCCTCAAGGGATCTTACTGGACCTCGGGCCGCACACCTCCTGGCCTTGACCACGGCACGCGACCTGGCATACCAGCGATGGTTGTAGCCTGCCTGGGGACCGGGACCTATCAGCGTAGAGCAACAAGCTATCACGAGGAAAAAAGGGGGACCGAGCCTTAACGGGACATGCGTTCACCAAATTCTCATGACAAGGAAGATAATCACAAAAGACATCACGGACCCTTACATGCCCCCACGGGGTAATTCATGATTCTTCGCAGGAAACAAAAGCCGAAACTAGGGGGAATCCTATCTACATCCTCCCGTGCTGGACGCCATCATCAACAGTGGGCCACAGGAGGCCGGCGCTAACCCCATCCAGATCAGCGGTGGCGACGGCCGGACGCCGCGGCTCTGCTCCGAGCGCGGCGAGAGCTCGGGGGCACGTAGCTGTCGTTGCTCGTCTCCGGAGTCTCATAGAGCTCGAGAGAGCTGCTGGACTCCCAAGGGTTGCTGCTGCTGGAGTGGTCGCGAGCAGGGCACGCGTCAGCCTCGCACTCCTCTCCTGAGCACCACCCCAGGTGGCGGCCCTCAGCGTCGAAGACCTTGAAGAAGAGCGTGGCAACGTCATCGTACTCAAAGTGGATCGTGAGGGTGCCCCTCGCGCGGCAGACCCGCGCTATCTCGCCCCATCCGCGGGTCATGAAGATCTTGCCGGTGGGGGCCGCTTCGATCTCCGCTCCGGTCGCCGGAGCGCTGCAGTTGGCGTGCTGCAGCCAGAGCTCGAGAGGCCCCCTCGGCGGCATCACATCGGAGAAGAACCGTGGGAAGCGGATCCAGGAGCTTGGAGGCATCGGCGCCCATAGCACCAACTCGCGCGAGGAGTTCGCGACGTGGACTCCAGGGGTGACAGCGCGCGTCGCCGTAGCACGGCGACCCTGGATGCGGCGTGGGCAGCGCTGCTCGTCACTCCGTCCTCCCGAGCCCTCGTCTTGGGCGTACAAGGGCGGCGGGTACCCCAGAGGAGGCCGCTCGCACCAAGGCCTTGTCACGACAGTGGATCGACCTCTTCTTCAGCGGAAGAGGCCCCGGATCATCACGGGGAGCCTTTCCTTTCTCTGCAGTGGAAAAATTTCTGATGGGTGCCATTGTTGTCAACAGTGGAGCAAGGAGGAAGAAGCAAGCAAGCGAGGAAGATATGGGCAACGGGGGCTCCGCCCCCCTCCCCATTTCTAGCAAGTGAAGGCCAACCGGCGTCTCCCACGATCGCAGGTAATGATGGTCTTACCTTGCATGTCACAGGGACTTATCAAGTCGAGCAGTTGCTAAGGCAACATGGGGAAGCGGAGACGCCCACGTCCAATCATCCACCACGTGTCAATCGAGGCCGTAGGCTTTTGGGGCCCGCGGCGCTCCGAACTTCACCCTTGGCTTCGCCGCGAAGCCAAGACCGAGCGCACCTTGGGCCCGGGGGCTACTGTCGGCGTCCTGGGAATGGGGGTCCCCGGACTTGCCTGCCTGCGGCCTGCGGCGTGGCTGAGCCTGCAGGCTGTACGGCCCATCTTCACCAGCAAGGCATCCAAGACCCTCGCGAGGGTCCAAGCCTCGCGAGGAGGACGACGCAAGGCCTCCTCGGGAGTGGCCTAGCCAGGCAGGCTCACGAGGAGCGGAGATATCAAGGCGGGGCAAACCTCACGAGACCCTCATGACGTGAGCCATGACGCACGGCACCAGGCGGGCGCCAGCGTGCGCAGCGTCCTTGTTTCCTCTTTGGTGCTAAGGAGGCCAGCGCAGGCGAAGAGTACCGAGGCATCAGGAAAAGGTTGCCATATTGGTGCAACGAGACCAAGACCAGGAGGACGGCAAGGCGGAGGTCATCATGGAGCCCAAGGCGGCGTCACCACCAGAGCTTTTGGTAAGCGAAGACCACCTTTGTCAAGATAGCTTGTACTAGTTGTCCCCCTTCAAATTAGCCCGCCATTGTTGGCTCCCTTCCCGCTCGATATTTGGGAAGAGGACCAGGGCCTATATAAGCAGAGCTAGCCACCATAGTAGAGGGACATCAAGAAGGGGACGGATCATTCAGACCATCCTCACTCACACAAGCTCACCGAGCCCAAGAACACCTCAACCTCAGGAGGATGTTCTCCCCTTGTACTGTTCATCATCAGCCCTAGAGGCAATCCACCACCACCACACTGGAGTAGGGTATTACACCACAACGGTGGCCCGAACCAGTATAAACCTCGTGTCTTTCTGTGCTGCGAGTTCGTCGAGTTCATCCACGAGATCTTAGCGAGTTAGGGCGTAGATTGGTAGGAGGGAAAGACTTCGCGTGCACCCTAGTGTTCGAACCTTAAGGGTTTGTCGGAACCCCACATCCGACAGTTTATCAAAAAAAATCTTTCTGGATGTACTCTTGTGCTTACACTCCTCAACTTGTGTGAGGCTTAATTAGCTCAAACCTATACATGCACAAAGGAAAATTATCAAGTAATACACCATCCTCGAAGGAATCAAGTTAATACACGTCAAGAAGATTCGACTTTATATGAATATTGTGTATGATGCCAAAAGTACATTTCTACACCTAGGCTCAAATGCTCCTCGTGTGAACAGTAAAAAATCAAAAAAATCTAAAAAAATTGTGGCATCCTTTAAAAAATGTTCATCATGAAATCACATTGGTGGAAGTCATGGCAAAAAATTAGAGCTCCAAAATGCGTTTGAAAGTAACATTTTCGGAGAATCGATTTTGTTTTCTTTTACCACACCTTCCACCAATGTGATTTCATGATGAATTTTGGCATACACTCCGAATATTCCTTAAATTTTACAGCAACAAAAATTCGGAATTTTGAATTTATTTCCTATTTATTTGAATTTACTGTTCGCCCAAGAGCATTTGAGCCCGGGTGTAGAAACTCCGCGTCCGAATGCGCGTGTCTCTTGATGATTGGGCACTTACCATGGATGTACGTGGGATGCTCCACATCATCATATCAACTAGGTGAACACCTCCTTCTACGCTATCTACCCTACTACATCCACCCCAATCCCCATTGTGGCGACATTGCCCTCCATGCCACCTCTTTTTTTAATAGTGAAAAGCGCCAAAGGCCCATATATTCAGCTAAATATAGTTTACATCATGGAGTACAAATCCCTGAAGATCAAAATGTTGAAGAGAATAAATTACAGGGCACTCCCTATTCCTATGAGCTGAGTTGATACAGCTAAAGACAGGTTCCATAGAATGATTAAGAACCTGATGAGATACACTGTGAGCAATGTTGTTGAGTTCCCTAGAGATATGATACACCTGAGTATGGAGGCCCTTGGTAGCAAGGATAGAATCTGCTAAAGCTTTCATGATCTCTCGGTGCACTTTATCTGAAACAAGTTTTCTGTTTGCTACAGCCCTAGCAAGAGTCAAACTATCAAAATGTGGCTTGCTGGACCTGTAAGTGTTGAGTTGTTGTTGCTGCCAAGAGAAGTGCTACTGCTTCAGCTGCAAAGCAGTAGAAGTCATGGGAGCAGAAGCTTGAATTTGAACCTTGGTGCAATGATTTCCTTCCATTATCTGAATGAAAATGCCAATTTTTGTAGTTGTAGTTCATGCGACATGACCTGGAATTTTGGCATATTTCCAGGATGCATCAGAGAAGATTTTGACTCCTGGGATAAAGAGATCTGTCTTGATTGAATCTCCCTGTTGGGCATATGAGCTCTTTGTCCAGACTGTGCAAAAAAATTGTGTTGGTCCTGCTCTAAGTAATTCCCTAGTTCTTGGTTTGTTGCAATTGCTTGTGTCGTGTGATGAACTTGTCGAGGTGTACCTGCCTTCCAATCAAACTTTTTATCATTTCTAGATTTCCGTAAACACCACATGAAAGTCAGAATGTTCTCTAGTGGAGCGTGAGGGTGGTTTATGGAAACAAGAGTTTGGATGGCTTCAACCTTTGGAGCAATACATTATTCTGATACACCAAGGCTGAGCAAACCAAGAAGCTCGAGCAAAGGTGCAATAGAAAAATAGATACAAATCATCTTCTTCTTCATTGCACCTAGAGCAATATTTGTTTATGTGTGTAGAAAATCAACCAGCTCTTTTACTTGTGGGGATTTCCCATATAATAATTTACCATCCAAAAGTTTGAACTCTATGAGGTATGTGCTTGTTTTTCAAATCTCTTGGAGAACCGCCTTGATATGTGAGGGTACCTGTCTTGGTCTAGGTTCACCTTGTTCGTGCATAACTAGAAGGCAAAGTCTATATGCTGATTTTGAATTGCATTTACATGTTGGAGTTAGATCAGAGGATATAATCATCTTCACATTGGATAATGGGAGTCTTTTTTATGACATTAGCAGCAGGTTGTTCAAAGAGTGTATCTATGAGAGCACTATTCAGATTTTTTTTGATTTGGGATTTAAAGATCTTTTACAAGGGCAGGATAAGCAAAACGGTCTTCTAAATCATTAAGATAAAATACAACTAGATCTATCTCAGGGATGCAAATTAATGTATGGTTGAACCAGTTAGTGTCAGAGGGTAGGGTACCATTTGCCTACCTAATTCAGCCGGATCAGTGGGACATCTAGATCAAGGGACACCTAAGCAGAAAGCATAAGGATTGAGGAAACAATGACAGTTTTCACGAGCAGTGGATTAAGTGAAGTTAAGATATACCTCAATGGGAGAATCATCAGCGTGAGATCTTGAGGGATTAACAATTGTGATTTAAAACGTCATTAGAGAAGACTACTAAAAGAGGTCGTGTGATTGCAACAGAGAAAAAACACCACACTTCCCTAACCCAATAATCATGACACAAGATCTCAATGATTCCACGTCTTTTATTTCAACACATGGTATCCCATCTGTATGTTCGCTTACCTCCTCACCCTCTCCCACGGTGGCCTTAGTGCATCCCGTCCTTTGCACCGGTGATAGACCAAATTTTAGGGCCAGGGCTTTAGCCATCAATACATCTATGCACCAGTCAATCTTACCATTTCCCCAACAATAAATTTACATTTGTCATCTCTTAAGACCGCCCCCATCGTACCGCGGAGTAAGCCATGGTCAAAAGAAGTATCAACGTTAAGTTTAACAAATCCCAATGAAGGGAAAGACCATCCTCCTCTTTTCATGGAAACCTTTAGCGAGGAGGCAGTAACAAAATTGGTCGTAAGAGCCCGGATCCACATGGAAATTTGGTGTGCTTTTTGAGTTGTCTCCTTGTGAACCAATTTACGTCTTTCCCACCACAAGTACCAGGCTGATATAGCAAACATTTCATGACATTCTGGTTAGCCATAATACACAACTCCTAATTTGGCATTGAGAGAAAATATTCCAAAACCGCCTCACCCGCATGATCTACTTCACAAGCTCTGTCAATAATATCATCCATCCCCGGCCTTCTCCACACTTCTTTTTCTCTGTTGCATAGAAATAACAAATGATTTATGTCTTCTAATACAGATGAGTAGACATGGAAATTGGGTGAAACTTCCACATGTCTATTGGCTAGCACAACATGGCACGAAAGAGTGTCATGTAGCGTATGCCAAATAAATATTTACCTTTGCCGAGAAAGAAAGTTTCCAAATCCTACACCAAATAGGATTAATTGTGGTATGTCCCATCCCATTGGTATGTCGTAGCTTGTTTCCATATTGATGGTCCCATTCCAAAAAATAAGCAAATCGGACCGAAACATACCATTTTGTGTGAAATTTCAAGCTATGAAATCTGGCATATCATCTTGCGAGATAGGGATCACAAGTACTCGTTCAACATTGATAGGCCATAGGGTTTGTCTAAGTAGATCTTCATCCCAAGTATTAAGAATAGGGTCAATCAAATCTACTACCTTAGATAACAATGGACCTCCCTTAGGAGTAATAATTTTCTGGTTTGCACAATTTGGAATCTAGGCATCCTCCCAAATATTAATATTCCGACCATTCCCCACTTGTCAAATGTGACCATGTTTCAGAGAAATCACACCCACCATAATACTTTCTCGGGTGAAGGAAGAACCCTTTTTTAGATTAGTGTTCAACAAATCACCATCGGGTAGTATTTGACTTTCAGAATAGTAGCACATAGAGAATTAGGATTCTCGATAAGACACCAAGCCTGTTTAGCGAGCATAGCCAAACTGAAACAGTGGATATCACGAAAAGCCATTCTTCCTTGATTCTTGGGTACACACATTTTCCATCAAGCCATCCAATGCATCCTCCCATGGTTGTCTTCGTCTCCCCACCAGAAATGCTGAAGGAAAAGTGAAGGAAATATGCCCTAGAGGCAATAATAAAGTTATTATTTATTTCCTTATATCATGATAAATGTTTATTATTCATGCTAGAATTGTATTAACCGGAAACATAATACATGTGTGAATACATAGACAAACAGAGTGTCACTAGTATGCCTCTACTTGACTAGCTCGTTGATCAAAGATGGTTAAGTTTCCTAGCCATTGACATGGGTTGTCATTTGATTAACGGGATCACATCATTAGGAGAATGATGTGATTGACATGACCCATTCCGTTAGCTTAGCACCCGATCGTTTAGTATGTTGCTATTGCTTTCTTCATGACTTATACATGTTCCTATGACTATGAGATTATGCAACTCCCATTTGCCGGAGGAACACTTTGTGTGCTACCAAACGTCACAACGTAACTGGGTGATTATAAAGGAGCTCTACAGGTGTCTCCAAAGGTACATGTTGGGTTGGCGTATTTCGAGATTAGGATTTGTCACTCCGATTGTCGGAGAGGTATCTCTGGGCCCACTCGGTAATGCACATCACTATAAGCCTTGCAAGCATTGCAACTAATGAGTTAGTTGCGAGATGATGTATTACAGAACGAGTAAAGAGACTTCCCGGTAACGAGATTGAACTAGGTATTGAGATACCGACGATCGAATCTCGGGCAAGTAAACATACCGATGACAAAGGGAACAACGTATGTTGTTATGCGGTCTGACCGATAAAGATCTTCGAATATGTAGGAGCCAATATGGGCATCCAGGTCCCGCTATTGTTTCTTGACCGAAGACGTGTCTCGGTCATGTCTACATTGTTCTCGAACCGTAGGGTCCGCACGCTTAAGGTTTCGATGACAGTTATATTATGAGTTTATGAGTTTTGATGTACCGAAGGAGTTCGTAGTCCCGGATGAGATCGGGGACATGACGAGGAGTCTCGAAATGGTCGAGACGTAAAAATCGATATATTGGACGACTATATTCGGACATCGGAAAGGTTCCGAGTGATTCGAGTGTTTTTCGGAGTATCGGAGAGTTACGGGAATTCGCCGGGGAGTATATGGGCCTTATTGGGCTTTAGGGGAAAGAGATAGGAGAGTGGGCGCCCCCCAAGGCCTAGTCCGAATTGGACTAGGGGGAAGGGCTGCGCCCCCTCCTTCCTTCTCTCCTCTTTTCCCTTGCCTTGACTCCTACTCCTAATACATGGAAGGACTCCTAGTTGGACTAGGAAAGGGGGAATCCTACTCCCGGTGGGAGTAGGACTCCCCTAGGGCGTGCCATAGAGAGGGCCGGCCCTCCCCTCCTCCACTCCTTTATATACGGGGGCAGGGGGCACCCCATAGACACACAAGTTGATCCACGTGATCATATTCTTAGCCGTGTGCGGCGCCCCCTTCCACCATAGTTCTTAGGCGAAGCCCTGCGTCAGTAGTGCATCAAGATCGTCACCACGCCGTCGTGCTGACGGAACTCTTCCCCGACACTTTGCTGGATCGGAGTCCGGGGATCGTCATCGAGCTGAACGTGTGCTAGAACTCGGAGGTGCCGTAGTTTCGGTGCTTGATCGGTCGGGCCGTGGAGACGTACGACTACATCCAACGTTCAACGCTTCCGTTGTGATCTACAAGGGTACGTAGATCATACTCTCCCCTCTCGTTGCTATGCATCACCATGATCTTGCGTGTGCGTAGGAATTTTTTTGAAATTACTACGTTCCCCAACAGTGGCATCCGAGCCTAGGTTTTATGTGTTGATGTTATATGCACGAGTAGAACACAAGTGAGTTGTGGGCGATATAAGTCATACTGCTTACCAGCATGTCATACTTTGGTTCGGCGGTATTGTTGGATGAAGCGGCCCCGGACCGACATTACGCGTACGCTTACGCGAGACCGGTTCTCCCGACGTGCTTTGCACAAAGGTGGCTAGCGGGTGACAGTTTCTCCAACTTTAGTTGAACCGAGTGTGGCTACGCCCGGTCTTGCGAAGGTTAAAACAGCACAACTGACAAACTATCGTTGTGGTTTTGATGCGTAAGAAGATTGGTTCTTGCTTAAGCCCGTAGCAGCCACGTAAAACTTGCAACAACAAAGTAGGAGGACGTCTAACTTGTTTTTGCAAGGCATGTTGTGAATGTGATTATGGTCAAACGGTGATGAGAATATAAGTTGTTTGTATGAGATGATCATGTTTTGTTGAAGTTTATCGGCAACTGGCAAAAATCCTTGGTTGTCTCTCTATTGCATAAGATGCAAGCGCCAAATAATTGGCTTTACTTATCGCTATGCGATAGCAATAGTTGCAAGAGCAAGTTTGGCGACGAACCACATGTGATGACACATTGATATAGATCAAGATGATGGAGATCATGTGTCATGCCGGTGACGATAGAGATCATGGACAGTACTTTTGGAGATGGAGATCAAAGGCACAAGATGATGATTGGCCATATCATGTCAACATTATTTTGATTGCATATGATGGTTTATCTTTTATACATCTTATTGCTTAGTTTGACGGTAGCTTTTATAAGATGATCTTCTCACTAAATTATCAAGGTATAAGTGTTTCTCCCTGAGTATGCACCGTTGCAAAGTTCTTCTGTGCCAGACACCACGTGATGATCGGGGTGTGATAAGCGCTACGGTAAATCACAACGGGTGCCAAAACAGTTTTGCACACGCGGAAATACTCAGGTTAAACTTGACGAGCCTAGCATATGCAGATATGGCCTCGGAACACTGAGACCGAAAGGTTGAGCGTGAATCATATAGTAGATATGATCAACATAGTGATGTTCACCATTGAAAACTACTCCATCTCACGTGATGATCGGTTATGGTTTAGTTGATATGGATCACGTGATCACTTAGAAGATTAGAGGGATGTCTATCTAAGTGGGAGTTCTTAAGTAATATGATTAATTGAACTTAAATTTATCATGAACTTAGTCCTGGTAGTATTTTGCAAATCTATGTTGTAGATCAATAGCTTGCGTTGTTGCTTTCATATGTTTATTTTGATATGTTCCTAGAGAAAAATTGTGTTGAAAGATGTTAGTAGCAATGATGCGGATTGGATCCGTGATCTGAGGTTTATCCTCATTGCTGCACAGAAGAATTATGTCCTTGATGCACCGCTAGGTGACGGGCCTATTGCAGGAGCAAATGCAGACGTTATGAACGTTTGGCTAGCTCAATATGATGACTACTTGATAGTTTAAGTGCACCATGCTTAACGGCTTAGAATTGGGACTTCAAAGACGTTTTGAACATCATGGACCATATGAGATGTTCCAGAAGTTGAAGTTAATATTTCAAGCAAATACCCGAGTTGCGAGATATGAAGTCTCCAACAAGTTCTATAGCTAAAAGATGGAGGAGAATCGCTCAACTAGTGAGCATGTGCTCAAATGGTCTGGGTACTACAATCGCTTGAATCAAGTGGGAGTTAATCTTCTAGATAAGATAGTGATTGACAGAATTCTCTAGTCACCATCACCAAGTTAGTAGAACTTCGTGATGAACTATGATATGCAAGGGATAACGGAAACGATTCCCAAGCTCTTCGTAATGTGGAAATTGACGAAGGTAGAAATCGCAAGAAAGAGCATCAAGTGTTGATGGTTACAAGACCACTAGTTTCAAGAAAAGGGCAAAGGGAAAGAAAGGGAACTTCAAGAAGAACGGCAAGCAAGTTGCTGCTCAAGTGAAGAAGGCCCAAGTCTTGGTCCTAAGCCTGAGACTAAAGTGCTTCTACTGCAAAGGGACTGGTCACTGGAAGCGGAACTACCCCAAGTGATTGGCAGATAAGAAGGATGGCAAAGTGAACATAAGGTATATTTGATATACATGTTATTGATGTGTACTTTACTAGATGTTTATAGCAACCCCTCGGTATTTGATACTAGTTCAGTTGCTAAGATTAGTAACTCGAAACGGGAGTTGCAGAATGAAACAGAGACTAGTTAAGGGTGAAGTGACGATGTGTGTTGGAAGTGGTTCCAAGATTGATATGATCATCATCGCACACTCCCTATACTTTCGGGATTAGTGTTGAACCTAAATAAGTGTTATTTGGTGTTTGCGTTGAGCATGAATATGATTTGATCATGTTTATTGCAATACGGTTATTCATTTAAGTAAGAGAATAAATTGTTGTTCTGTTTACATGAATAAAACCTTCTATGGTCATACACCCAATGAAAAAGTTCGTTGGATCTCGATCGTAGTGATACACATATTCATAATATTGAAGCCAAAAGATGCAAAGTTAATAATGATAGTGCAACTTATTTGTAGCACTGCCGTTTAGGTCATATTGGTGTAAAGTGCATGAAGAAAATCCATGCTGATGGGCTTTTGGAATCACTTGATTATGAATCAGTTGATATTGAGGCTCGTGGCAGGTATCATTATTTTCTGATCTTCACAGATGATTTGAGCAGATATGAGTATATCTACTTGATGAAACACAAGTATGAAACATTTGAAAAGTTCAAAGAATTTCAGAGTGATGTGGAGAATCATCGTAACAAAAATAATAGTTTCTACGATATGATCGCAGAAGTAAAATATTTGAGTTATGAGTTTGGCCTTCAGTTAAAAACAATGTGAAATAGTTTCACTACTCACGCCACCTGGAACACCACAGCATAATGTTGTGTCCAAACGTCATAACCGTACTTTATTAAATATGGTGCGTTCTATGATGTCTCTTACCGATCTACCACTATCGTTTTGGGGTTATGCATTAGAGACAACTGCATTCACGTTAAATAGGGCACCATCTAAATCTATTGAGACGACACCGTATGAACTATGGTTTGGCAAGAAACCTAAGCTGTCGTTTCTTAAAGTTTGAGGTTGCAATGCTTATGTGAAAAAGTTTCAACCTGATAAGCTCTAACCCAAATCAGAGAAGTGCGTCTTCATAGGATACCCAAAAGAAAATGTTGGGTACACCTTCTATCACAGATCCGAAGGCAATATATTCGTTGCTTTGAATGGATCCTTTCTAGAAAAAGAGTTTCTCTCGAAAGAAGTGAGTGGGAGGAAAGTAGTTCATCAGAGAAATCTGTTCCTGTGACTACTACACCGATTAGTGAGGAAGCTAATGATGATGATCATGTAACTTCAGATCAAGTTGGTACTGAACCTCGTAGGTAAACCAGAGTAAGATCCGCACCAGAGTGGTACGGTAATCCTGTTCTGGAGGTCATGTTACTTGACCATGACGAGCCTACGAACTATGAGGAAGCGATGATGAGCCTAGATCCCGCGAAATGGCTTGAGGACATGAAATCTGAGATGAGATCCATGTATGAGAACAAAGTATGGACTTTGATTGACTTTCCCAATGATCGGCGAGCCATTGAGATTAAATGGATCTTCAAGAGGAAGACGGACGCTGATAGTAGTGTTACTATCTACAAAGCTAGAATTGTCGCAAAAAGGTTTTCGACAAGTTCAAGGTGTTGACTACGATGAGAGTTTCTCACTCGTATTGATGCTTAAGTCTGTCCGAATCATGTTAGCAATTGCCGCATTTTATGATTATGAAATTTGGCAAATGGATGTCCAAACGGCATTCCTGAATGGATTTCTGGAAGAAGAGTTGTATATGATGCAACCAGAAGGTTTTGTCGATCCAAAGGGAGCTAACAAAGTGTGCAAGCTCCAGCCATCCATTTATGGACTGGTGCAAGCCTCTCGGAGTTGGAATAAACGCTTTGATAGTGTGATCAAAGCATTTGGTTTTGTACAGACTTTTGGAGAAGCCTATATTTACAAGAAAGTGAGTGGGAGGTCTGTAGCATTTTTGATATTATATGTGGATGACATATTATTGATTGGAAATGATATAGAATTTCTGGATAGCTTAAAGGGATACTTGAATAAGAGTTTTTCAAAGAAAGACCTCGGTGAAGCTGCTTACATATTGAGCATCAAGATCTGTAGAGAGAGATCAAGACGCTTGATAAGTTTTTCAATGAGTACATACCTTGACAAGATTTTGAAGTAGTTCAAAATGGAACAGTCAAAAAGGAGTTCTTGCCTGTGTTACAATGTGTGAAGTTAAGTAAGACTCAAAACCCGACCACGGCAGAAGATAAGAGAGAGAATGAAAGTCATTCCCTATACCTCAGCAATAGGTTCTATAAAGTATGCCATGTTGTGTACCAGATCTATTGTATACCCTACCCTGAGTTTGGCAAGGGAGTACAATTGTGATCTAGGAGTAGATCACTGGACATCGGTCAAAATTATCCTTAGTGGAATAAGGATATGTTTCTCAATTATGGAGGTGAGAAAAGGTTCGTCGTAAAAGGTTACGTTGATGCAAGTTTTGACACTGATCCAGATGACTCAAAGTCTCAATCTGGATACATATTGAAAGTGGGAGCAATAAGCTAGAGTAGCTACATGCAGAGCATTGTTGACATAGAAATTTGCAAAATACTTACGGATCTGAATGTGGCAGACCCGTTGACTAAACTTCTCTTACAAGCAAAACATGATCACACCTCAGTACTCTTTGGGTGTTAATCACATAGCGATGTGAACTAGATTATTGACTCTAGTTAACCCTTTGGGTGTTTGTAGCGACCCAACCCAAATGGATCAAGTCTACTGTGCTCCAGTGTCATCCCTGGATCAGTAATGCTGACACCACATAGTACATCGAAGGATTTATAGCAGAGTGGCAATCACACACTTATTACATCGTTGTCTCAAATAGAACTTATTACAATAAATATGGCTTAAGGCCATCTAATAACGATAATAGCGGAAGACTCGGAAGATAAATGGGTCCATCAACTCCAACGGCATCACTGAGTATAGAACCACGACCTAAAAGCACCTTACTCGTCGTCTGAAAGGTCTGCAACATGAGAAGTTGCAGTCCGAAAACGGGTCAGCACATGGAATATGCTGGCAATGTAACACATAGAGAGTAATGGAATGAAACAGCTATACTACATGCATATATGGCTGGTGGAAAGCTCTATGGTTACAGTTTTGCGTAAAGCCAGTTTTTCCCTACTGCAAAGGAATAAATTTATTTAACTATCAAGGTAGTTGTTAAACATCGAGAATGGTTGACAGCATTCCGATCCCAATTAAGTGAACAATTAAAACCCAACAACATTAATTAGAGGTAACGTGATGAGATTCACATGATATTCAAGTACTAGATACTCAAGTTGTCCATAACTGGGGACACGGCTAATCATGATTAGTTTGTACACTCTGCAGAGGTTTGCGCACTTTTCCCCACAAGACTCGATCGCCTCCGTTTGGTTTCTCGCACTGCAGGGTGTTTGAGAAGACGGATGACCGAGACATAGTCTTTCAGAAGCACTAGCACCTTACATGTGGGTAGACCGGTACACCTACTTTCCCCTACATCTGCTAGCCTACCCGTAAGAGTTCGCACAACTTAATCAACTAGGACAGAGCCCATAATGGCTTGTGGCTGCACACGGAAGTTACTAGCATGAATGATCTTATGATCCCTTTGAGCCTAGGTGGCGGTCCGAAATAAAAACAGGCAAGTCCTGATAGACATCAGGTGCCTCAATCCACCCAGATGTGTGTTTAAGTTGCCACCTTAGGTAAACCATTAAATTATCAATCTCACATCTCTCATGGATATCACTCACCAAATCCACGTCTACTAGCATAGCATGGCATAATAAGCAAACGTAGAAGTAACTCCCAAAGGTTTCATAATAATACAGGTAATAGGTACTACCTCATCTACTTCCCATCCCATAATTTAATTAGATCCTAATCATGCAATGTGAGAGGATTGGTCTAATGCAATAAAACATGGGTTGTAGAAAAGGTATGATCAAAGTGTTACTTGCCTTGCTGATGATCCGCGAGACCTAGGGTTTCGAAGTAACAAGCGGCGCAATCCGGGTGATCTATCGCAGACAAACAACAAGCACACAATAAGTACTCATCTAATGCACAGGTAAAACTCGAACAAGAGAACGAACCAGAAAGTTCAACTTAAGAACTCCGGTTGCAAAGAAAGAAAGAACCGAACAGACGACGGAAAAACCAACGGCGGAAAAAAAACAACTCGGTTCTAGCAAGTTGAAACTAGGTCAAATTTCATTGTGGCAAAAACTTGTTCAAGTTGATTAGACGGAACGGCGGTTTCGAAACGAAACTCCAGGCGCTTGAATCACCTGATTCCGAGAAACGAGCGAGAAGAAAGACAAGAACGAAGATCGGATCTGATATCGCGATCGCGGAATAAATCCGACGAGAAAGAAAACGAAGAACGGTTAAACGAACGGACGTTCGTTAACCGGGAAAAATCGGTGATCACGTTCTTTGAGACGAACGGTCCGAAAGAAGAACGAAAACCGATCAAGGGTTTCGGAAAAGAAAACCGAGACAAAGAACCGGAAAAAAAGAAAGCGGAAAAGAATCGGAATGGCTTCTAAAATAAAACCGAACCGAGGCGAGGAAAAAGAGAGAGGCGTGGAGCGGGGCTACCTCGGGAGGCGGGGCTCCGGGCGGCGGCTTAGGGCGGCGGCGGCGGCTTAAGGCGGCGGCTATAGGCGCGGGTGGCGGCTTGGGGAGGAGAGGGGGGGTGTTGGGTATTTATATAGGAGGGGGGGCTAGAGACTTGGGGAAGGGGGCAAGGGGAAGCGGTGGCGGCTGGAGTCCCGCTGGGACTCGGCCTGGCGGCGGGGCTGGCGGCTGGCGCGCGCGGCTGGGCCGGCCTTGGCCCAGGCGGCTGGGCCTGCGGTCTCCCTCTTCTTTTTTTTAAATCGGTTACGCACGCAAAAAAAACAAAAGAAAGAAAATCTAAACGAACTCCAAAAATTCTAAAGTAAATTTTCCCCGACTCCTAAAAATGAGTCGAACAAAATGAACTTTTCTCCGGGCCTAGAATGCAATTTTCGAAAACACGCATTTTTCCCTATCCAAATAAAATGCAAATAAACATCGGAAAAACAAAAATTTGATTTATTTATTAAATCTTCATTTTTCCTAAATTTGTGAAAAGTCATATTATTTCCCTCTCTCATATTTTGATATTGGAAAAATAATTGAAGATGAAATAAATAAATCAAATGATCCTCTTTTCAAGTTTGAGAAAACTCTCAAATACGAAAATAACGAAATCTCCAACTCTCTCTAGGATCGACCAAAATGCAAGAAAATATGATATGCATGACGATCCAATGTATAACATTCCAAATTGAAAATTTGGGATGTTACAGTGTTGGTCACATGTCGATGTGAACTATGGGTGTTAATCACATGGTGATGTGAACTATTGATGTTAAATCACATGGCGATGTGAACTAGATTATTGACTCTAGTGCAAGTGGGAGACTGAAGGAAATATGCCCTAGAGGCAATAATAAAGTTATTATTTATTTCCTTAGATCATGATAAATGTTTATTACTCATGCTAGAATTGTATTAACTGGAAACATAATACATGTGTGAATACATAGACAAACAGAGTGTCACTAGTATGCCTCTACTAGACTAGCTCGTTGATCAAACATGGTTATGTTTCCTAACCATAGACATGAGTTGTCATTTGATTAACAGGATCACATCATTAGTAGAATGATGTGATTGACTTGACCCATTCCGTTAGCATAGCACTTGATCGTTTAGTTTGTTGCTATTGCTTTCTTCATGACTTATACATGTTCCTATGACTATGAGATTATGCAAATCCCATTTACCGGAGGAACACTTTGTGTGCTACCAAATGTCACAATGTAACTGGGTGATTATCAAGGTGCTCTACAGGTGTCTCCGAAGGTACTTGTTGGGTTGGCGTATTTTGAGATTAGGATTTGTCACTCCGATTGTCGCAGAGGTATCTCTGGGCCCACTCGGTAATGCACATCACTATAAGCCTTGCAAGCATTGCAACTAATGAGTTAGTTGCGGCATGATGTATTACGGAACGATTAAAGAGACTTGCCAGTAACGAGATTGAACTAGGTATTGAGATACCGACGATCGAATCTCAGGCAAGTAACATACCGATGACAAAGGGAACAACGTATGTTGTTATGCGGTCTGACCGATAAAGATCATAGAATATGTAGGAGCCAATATGAGCATCCACGTTCCGCTATTGGTTATTGACTAGAGACGTGTCTCGGTCATGTCTACATAGTTCTCGAACCCGTAGGGTCTGCACGCTTAAAGTTCGGTGACGATCGTAATTAGGGTTTTTGTGTTTTGATGTACCGAAGGTTGTTCGGAGTCCCGGATGTGATCACGGACATGACGAGGAGTCTCGAAATGGTCGAGACATAAATATTGATATATTGGAAGCGTATATTTGGATATCGGAAATGTTTCGGGTGAAATTGGGATTTTACCAGAGTACCAGGGGGTAACCGGAACCCCCCTGGGGGTTATTGGGCCTACATGGGCCATAAGGGAGAAGAGGAGGGCCGTCCAGGGCAGGCCGTGCGCCCCCTCCCCCCTAGTACGAATAGGACAAGGAAGGGGGGGCGGCGCCCCCCTTTCCTCTTTCGCCCTTCCTCCTTCCTTTTCCAACAAGGCAAGAGGGGGGAGTCCTACTCCCGGTTGGAGTAGGACTCCTCCAGGCGCACCCATAGGGCCGGCCGCACCTCCCCTCTCCCTCCTTTATATACTAAGGCAAGGGGGCACCCCATGACACACAAGTTGATCCTCATGATCGTTCCTTAGCCGTGTGCGGTGCTCCCTTCCACCATATTCCACCTCGGTCATATCGTAGCGGTGCTTAGGCGAAGCCCTACGTCGGTACAACATCATCACCGTCATCACACCGTCGTGCTGACGAAACTCTCCCTCAACGTTTTGCTGGATCGGAACTCGAGGGATGTCACCGAGTTGAACGTGTGCAGAACTCGGAGGTGTCGTACATTCGGTACTTGGATCGGTCGGATCGAGAAGACGTACAACTACTTCCTCTATGTTGTGTGAACACTTCCGTTGCCGGTCTACGAGGGTACGTAGACAACACTCTCCCCTCTCGTTCCTATGCGTCACCATGATCTTGCGTGTGCGTAGGAATTTTTTTGAAATTACTACGTTCCCCAACACCAAGGGTGTTCGATCACGGTGGCTCCCGAAGTACCACTCAACGACATACTAAAGAACCTGGATGCCACGGGCCGGATTGCCAAATGGGCCATTGAGCTCCTTCCATTTGACATTACATACAAACCACCTGAGCTATTAAATCCCAAGTACTGCTGACTTCGTCGCCGAATGGACAGAGGCCGAATTCCCTATAGAGTACGGCACATATTCCAATTGGTTTATGTATTTTGAAGGCCCCAAAATGCTGGCAAGGCTAGGAGCGGGCGTCGTTTTAACGTCCCCCATTGGAGACATCGTTCAGTTGTCAGGACCCCGATTCCAAGTCACATTGGTCTAGCCGTTAAAACCTCATATCACTTTGCGACCTCACGCACGGTATTCCCACGGGTGTCGCCTTACCATGGCCCGGGACCGTTTGCGCCTTTTGGCTCACGTATATGATAGTGTCGCTAGCATCCATGTGACAGAGAACCCGGGCCGACATGACTAGCCGTGAACCCAAAGTGGCACCCACTTACGGGGACAGGCATACATGAATCAACTTCAAGCATGTCAGTCAGCAGCGTGCGAATCCGGGCTGTAGCACTGGGCTAACAGGACTCCGGTGAACCAGGCTGTAGCAGGCTAGGAAGGACTCCGGATGTCACCGCGTGACATTTCGTCGAAGGGACAGACACAGGAACGAAGTGAATCACATGCCGGCTAGTCAAGTGTTCCGGAGTAGTAGTGCTGGGCTAGCAGGACTCCGGTGAACCGGGCTGTAGCGTACTACTATGGCTCATGGAAGCACAAGACTACATTTCCCCATAAGAGAGGCTACCAAGGATAAACAACTAGGTTGTCAGATCCCACACATACCAAGCATTTCAATCATACACACAATATGCTCAATATGTGCAATACAACATGGCATTACAACAAGACTCTACGACTCAAAGTATTTATTCATTAGGCTCCGAGGAGCGAGATATTACAAACATGGGCCTCATGACCCGACATACAGAGCATACAAGCAAAAAGCACATGCGGAAGGAAAACATGCCTGAGTATAGACAACTACAAATGAAAAAGGCTGAGAAGCCTGACTATCTACATGACCCTCCCAAGGTACAAGATCGTAGCTGAGGTAACAAGCTAAATGTCGAAGTCCACGCGGAACTACTAGCGAGACTGACGTCTCTCTGCAAAAACATAAAATAGGCAAACATGAGTACAAATGTACCCAGCAAGACTTACACCAGAACTATCTACATATGCATCGGTATCAACAAAGGGGTGTGGAGTTTAACTGCAGCAAGCCAGCTTTGACCCAGTGGCTAACCTGAACTATGACTACAAGCAACTCTTTTGAGGTGGCGCACACGAGTCCACATATTCACCATTCAATACACCACTATGGATCCGCTCCCGTCTCCCTACAAGAAGGCCATCCATAGCACTCACACTTATCTTGCGAGTTTTAGAGTATCCACTTTCACTTGTCTATGAACTATGCAAGGGGTCCAAGTTTCCATATCCGAGGAATTCGGCTATTCGAATAGATATTGATAACCCTGCAGGGGTGTACTTCTTCACACATGCTCCCACCACTTACCGTCGTTTACACGACATGTACTCGGCAACCTTCAAGCGGAAGCCTAACGAGGGTGTCGGCCACGGCCTACCTAAACACTTAAGTCTCTAGTCCATGTTTTTCGCCTATCCAGGTTCCATCCGTAGGGAGTCCGGCCGAGGTTTCCACATACGGCCCCTAACGATGTGAACAGGGTTCCCGAGACACCAAACGGGCGCCCGGTACACCGTGCCACGGTGTATCTACCGTGTCATAGCCCACCCCTAGGGTCAGCGCTACGCACGGCCGCCAACACATAACCTACAAACACCAGAAACTAGTTGCAACTCCTGGACAGAGTACTAGGGTGATTAAGAAGCCGAGAGGGTCAATTAAGGATCCCAATTCGTGGTAGTAGCTGTTCATGGATCACAGACACATAACTCAGTTCCTGAGGATGGTTTCAATGAGACAATCCACCATGTACTCCTACATGGCCTCTCACCGCTACCTTTACCAAAACGTGTTCACACACTTAGCTCACACACAATAGGACATGTTCACACACCTCCGATTCATTCCCGATGAATCAGACCTGACACAACTCTATGCAATAGAAGGCATGACAAACAAGCATGAATGAGTAGGCACATCAGGGCTCAAACAACTCCTACTCATGCTAGTTGGTTTCATTTATTTACTGTGGCAATGACAGGTCATGTAGAGGATAAGGGGTTCAACTACCGCAACAAGTAACAGATGAATCGTTGTTGTCCTAATGGAGTAAAAGAGAGTAGGAGCGAGAGAGTGGGATTGTATCGGAATGAACAAGGGGGTTGTGCTTGCCTCACACTTCTGAAGATAGCATTGGGTCTTCATCAGTGTCAACGATCACATCATCGAAGCAACGTCTACTGAGAGGGGACAATTACCAGCAACAGAGAGAGAACACAATCAATGCAATGCAACAAATATGATGCATGAATATGCTATGGCAAAATGAGTGGGTTGGGCTAATGCATCTACAACCAGGGTGGTTTGAGCTCATTTGAATCAAAGATTCGAATACAAACTCAAGTTATGTGTTTATAAAGTGCATTAACATGTTTTGAGCTGAACAACAAGTTTAAGTTGCTCTAACATGCATGAAACCAGTACAGATGGATAGATTGGATTTTTCTGATCATTTTTCATATATAGTTTATCTTATTTGGAGTTATAGATAATTTTCTATGATTTTAGAAGTTTTGGGAATTTTCTGGAATTTCCTGAATAAACTTAAATCTAGAAAATGATTTATAGCGTTAGCATGACGACCGCACGACGTCAGCAGGTCAACAACGCCAGTCCAGGTCAAAGCTGACGGCTGGGACCCACATGTCAGTGTCTCCGGGCTGCTTTGGGTGGATGACAGGTGGGCCCGGTCAACGCTGACTAGGCCATGGTCAGAGCTGACACGTGGGGTCCACGGCATTAGCACTAATCTAACAGAAAAATTAGACTAACCTAATTAGGCTCAGGGGCCCACATGGCACTGGCTCAAGGGGGTGTTTAGAGTGGTCATTAGCAGCTAATGAGACTGCCACGACAGCATCGCCGGAGCTCAACGCCGACGACCTGGGAACGCGACGGTGATGATCGGGACGGCGGCTACGGCGACCAAATCGATGGCCGAGCCCATCAACAAGGAGCTGGGGCTCGTGCACATCCAATGGTTGCAGGGGGAGGGCGCGAGGTGGCCGGAGTTAACGACGGCGAGCACTTGGGCGGCGGCAGAAACGACGCTACAGCGAATGGCAGGAGTAATGGGTGGGGGTTTTGGGCTTTTGGCATCGCGCTGAGCACCGTGGTATGCTCAGACGCGACGTGCGTGAGCTCTAGCCACGGCGGCGACGGGTTCTCAGGATCGACAGAGGCGACGGCTACGTGGCGAAATCGAGCTCGAGAAGAGAGAGGGGAGGCGTAGGAGCTCACAGTGGAGAGGAAGAGGTGGTCAGCGAGCTCGGAGGCGACTGGAGTTCAACAAATCGGGCGACGGCGACCGGCTGGTCCGAGGTAGAAGACGAGCTCGAAGGCGTCTCATCAAGGCATCCGGGCTCGTGGGACTGGGCGTAGAGGTGCGCCGCAGCGAGGCGGTGCTCGTGGGCTAGCTGGCTTGGCGTGGGGAGGTCGGTGGCCATGACGAACGGTGATGGTGGCGACGGCTCCGTTCGGTGGTGCTGGGGAGAGAGCAGAGGAAGGGGAGGGGGTCCAGGGAGAGAGCGAGGGGGTCGAGAGGGAGTGCGTGGCATCGCGGAGGGAGTCCAGAGCGACGAGGGGGCAGCCAGGCAGGCAGCTGCCGGCGTGGCACGCTGCGACGACGTGGCTGTCTTCCCCTCTGCCTTCTGGCAGGAGGAAGAAGACGCCCCTGCCCTCGGTGGGCCGGCCAGGTGGCTGGGCTGGGCCTGCAGGTAACACAGGTAGTCTCTCTCTCTCTCTCTCTCTCTTCTATTTCTGTTTTTTTCTATTTTCTGCTGTTGTTTGTGATTTAGTAAAAATACTAAACCACTTGGTAAAATCCTGAAAATAATTTTAGGCACCTTTGAAATATTTCCCAACAGCCCTCAAGTACTTTCAGGATTATTTGGACAATTAAAAATATTTATAAGATTTAAATGTCCAAATTCAAATACTTATGGATTAATTCAAAAATCCAAAGTGTCCTAGAAAAATGTGCACCATTTTTGGCAGAGGTTCTACACCAATCCCAAGATGACGAACATTTTTGGGAAGGCATTTTGGGTTCATTGAAAATATTTTTATTTGAACCTAGTTGAATTCTTTCTGATGCTAGGGTTTGGTCAATCCCTATTTCAACTGAAATAGAATTTAAACATGATTCAACAAGATGCAAAACACCAGGCAGTACCATAAGCTAGGGATGTGACATCAGTACGTACTCCAAATACTATACACAGACTCCAACAAGGCAGCCGAATACGAGGCCTTATTGCATGGTCTCCAGATGGCTGTCTCCATGGGCATACAACGCCTAGAAGTGCGCGGGGACTCAAACCTTGCAATATCTCAAATAAATGGAGATTTTGATGCCAAATATCCGAAGATGGCAACTTATCGTAATCCGTCGAAAAATGTCGGCTCGGTTTGAGGGGCTCGAGTTCCATCACGTGGCCCGAGAAAGTAATCAAGCGGCGGACGTTCTTGCTCATATCGGCACCAAGCGCGACCCCGTCCCACCTAATATCTTCCTAGAAAGGCTTTTTAAGCCACCAGTGGTGTGGCAAGGGGAAAGCGACACCGCTAGTCCGGATCCGAACACAACCCCAGATGCACAGGACCTTGTTAGCAAGGCCTTCCGTAAAGGGTTTTATTAGCCGACGACCCAAGGAGATGCACAGGACCTTGTCCAACATTGCGTCGGATGCCAACTCTTCGCCAACCAAAGCCATATGCCCCCACTGCCCAACAAGCAATCCCCATCATTTGGCCTTTTGCGGTCTGGGGACTAGATATATTCAGACCCCTTAAAGGAGGAAACCATAAGAAAAAATATTTGCTGGTCATGGTGGATAAATTCACTATGTGGATAGAGGCCAAACCAGTTAAAACGGCCGACTCCGGGCCGGTGATAGAATTCATATCCGGTGTAGTACACCATTATGGTGTTCCACACAGCATCATCACTGATAATGACTCCAACTTCACAGCTGATGAAGTGAAAACCTGGTGCGCTAATCTAGGCATCAAGCTCGATTACGCCTCTGTCTATCATCCGCAGACAAACGGTCAAGTTGAATGAGCCAATGGTCTTATTATGAGTGGCATCAAGCCTAGACTAGTGTGGTCTTGGAAAGAATCAGACAAGCACTGGGTTGAGGGGCTCGACTTTGTACTCTGGGGGTTGCGGACCATGCCCAATCGCACTACCGGATACACACCATTCTTCATGGTGTACGGAGCAGAGGCAGTGTTACCCTATGACATTATTCATGACTCACCTCGAGTGCGCATGTACGAAGTGAGAGAGGCCGAGCTGGATCAGTAGGGCAACTTAGATGTCCTGGAGGAAGAGCGCGACGTCGCTAAAGCCCGTTCCGCATTTTATCCATAGCAGGCTCGCAGGTATCAAAGCAGAGAACTGTCGGCAAAGACTTACAACATTGGCGAACTTGTTCTACACCTGCCGGAGAAGAAAAAGGACAAACTCAAGCCCAAGTGGGAGGGTCCCTTCATCATCGACGAAATTCTCACTAGAGGAGCGTACCGCCTGCGTAATGCGTCAGACAATCGCCTAGAGCCGAACCCCTGGAACGCGGCCATACTATGAAGGTTCTACGCCTAGAGCCAAACTCTTTGTTTGTCCCCTTCTCCTTGTTGCCTCCTTCACCTTTTCTCTCTTTTCGTCTTTTTTTTTGTCTTTAAACTTTCGTGCGGTTAGACCGCGCACCCCTGACGCACACATCTTCAAATATGTACGTCTATTATACCTGGGGGCTTTGAGGGAGTCCTGGACTAAGGGGTCCTCGGGCGTCCGGCCTGTTATCTGTTGGGCCGGACCGATGGGCTATGAAGACATGAAGACCGAAGAATATACCCGTGTCCGGATTGGAATCTACTTGGCGTGGAAGGCAAACTAGGCGACCGATTATGAAGATTCCCTCTTATGTAACGACCGACCTCCTGTAACCCTAGATCTCTCAAGTGTCTATATAAACCGGAGATCATAGTCCGGATAGGACAGATTCATTACCATATACTCATAGGCTAGACTTCTAGGGTTTAGCCATTCCGATCTCGTGGAAGATCAACTCTTGTAACACCCATATTCATCAAGATCGATCAAGCAGGAAGTAGGGTATTACCTCCATAGAGAGGTCCCGAACCTGGGTAAACTGTAACACCCCGGATGTAATTTACCTTATATGTATCCCAACTCTTGCCGTTTCCGGCGCTAAGTTATTTTATTTTCCTCGGGTTCGGGTTTTTGTCTCCGTGTGTTGTTGCCTTTGTCATGCATATCATATCATGTCATCATGTGCATTGCATTTGCATACGTGTTTGTCTCATGCATCCGAGCATTTTCCCCGTTGTCCGTTTTGCATTCCGGCGCTCCTACCTCCTCTGGTGCTTCTTTCTACCTCTTTTCGTGTGTGGGAGTTAAATATTTCCGGACTGGACCGAGACTTGTCATGCGGCCTTGGTTTACTACCGGTAGACCGTCTGTCAAGTTTCGTGCCATTTGGACTTCGTTTGATACTCCAACGGTTAACCGAGAGACCGAGAAGGCCTTGTGAGTGTTGCAGCCCAACACCCTTCCAAAGTGGCCCAAAACCCACCTAAGATCTCTCCATCATCTCGGTCGTTCGATCACGATCGCGTGGCCAAAAACCGCACTCCATTTGGAGCTTCCTAGCTCCCTTTATGCCTATATATAGATCCCCTCCCGAAATTCCCGGATCTCCTCTTCCCCTAACCCTAGAAATCAGCTCCGCCGCCATCGGACACGTCCGTCTCCGCCGGGTCTCCCCCGCCGCCGGCCCACCCGGCCCGGGGAGAGCCCCCGAGGCCCGGTTTGCCCGCGCCGCCCGATCCACCTCTTCGCCGCCCTGCTCTCCCCGGTTCTTCCCCGATGCCAGCACCGCCTCGCCGTTGTCGTCGTCCGGCGCGTCCACGCCGCCTCACCTCGCCGTCCGCCGCCCCTCGCCGCGGCGCGCCGCCCCGCTCCAGATCTAGCCGGCCATCTCCTCTCCGACGAGAGATCCGGCCACCCCCGCTTCAACTCCGGTGAACAGAGTGCTCCCGCGAGCTCCCCGGCCATTCTCGGTTCGCGTGCCCGCAGGATCTAGATTCGGTGCTACAGTAAACCCTAGGGGTTCACCTTGTTTTTCCCCCAAGTCTGCATATTTTTTTGCATTGTTCATCGCATCATAACTCCGCATCCGTAGCTCCGATTTGCGCGTGTTGCATATCAAAATGTTCAACTCGGAGAGTACATCATTTCATCTCATTGGATCATTTTCATTTGAGCTCATCTTGATGCCCGAAATGCTGTTGGAAGAGGACTATGTGATATAATTGTCAGATCTGTTTCATCAAATAGCTATTTGTCATTTTTGCCATGATTAATGTGTGCATGATATGCTCCTGAGCTCTACATGAGTTTTGTTATATGCCATGCCATCTCTACAGAGGTGCTTACCATGTATTTTTGTGACATGTATGGTGACTAGAACAAGCTTGCAAAGTAGTGCATTCGTCAATGCTGATTTCAGGGACTTAGTTTTTCACTAAGTCCTTGATCTGATTTTGTCAATATGCCATATGTTCATGTTGTTTCCTAGTGATCCGTGCCTATTTTGAGGATGATCAATAAGGATGATTTGTTAACATTGTGGTGCTCTATCCATACATGTCTTTGTTTGCATTTATGGAGCACCCTAGCTTTAGTCAATCAAGCTCTACTTTTGCTATTTCGTGAATCCTGGCAGATTGTTGACTTGTTAGCGATTTTGCCGAGGATGTTGTTGATCCGTGCATGCTATGTTGTTTTTATTGCCATGTCTAGCTTCTATGATATGTATCCGTGATGGGTGTATGCTTAGTTTGTCATGTCATGCTCTGTAGTGAGTGCATCGAGCTCGTGAACATGCCTACTCGCTACCTGATTTGCATGCTCTAGTTTTCCACCAAGTCTGTAATCTGTTTATGTTTTTGCCATGTTCACATGCTTGCAATTGTATTATCTGATCCCTTTTGGCTCAAGGTCACTAAAGGACTTTTGTTAAGTGATTTGAGTAGCTTCATGTCATGCCTTGATTTGCCATGTTAAGTTCCTGTAGCATATAGTTTTCATGCTCCAAAGTGTGCTACCGGATGTTAAATTCCAGACTTGTGTTAATTTCACTAAGTCTGAAACATGTTTAGTAGTTGCACTATTGCCATGCTTGTTTGAACCAGTTAATGGATGAATTGGCCGTAGCTCAGTGTTCATCTTTTGTCAAGCATCATGAATGGATCCCTGCCATGTATTTTTTTGTCATGTTTGAGTGCTGTAGCGTAATTATCTTGATCCATTTATATGGCTACTTGCTGATTATCGCAGACCGGTGCCATATTTGTTTTGCTTGCCATTTCCAAACCGTGCATCCAATTCCAGTGATCTTTATATCGATTTCAACTGAAATCACCTCACCTTTCCAGTGGCACTCTTGGATTTCCTTGTTGAGGCCAGGTTCAATCATTCCTTGTCAAATCTTGCATATGCATCACATATCGCATCCCGCATAGCATACCATGTTCGCATCATGTTGTTTGAGCTTTGCACGTGGTTGATTGTGTTCCTTTGTCTTGTTTGTCTTGTTTGGGTAGAGCCAGGAGACGAGTTCGCTAACGAGGAGCCCATTGAGTTTGCTTACGAGGATCAAGTAAACTTTGACAACTTTGCAGGCAAGATGATCATACCCTCAAAATCACATCTATCTTTGCTTGCTAGATGCTCGCTCTTTTGCTATGCCTATGCCACGATGCCTACCACTTGCTTATAATTCCTCCCAAATTGCCATTCCAAACCTCTAACCCACCATGTCCTAGCAAACCGTTGATTGGCTATGTTACCGCTTTGCTCAGCCCCTCTTATAGCGTTGCTAGTTGCAGGTGAAGATTGGAGATCGTTCCTTGTTGGAACATTGTTTATTGTTGGGATATCACCATATTATCTTGTTATCTTAATGCATCTATATACTTGGTAAAGGGTGGAAGGCTCGGCCTTTTCCCTAGTGTTTTGTTCCACTCTTGCCGCCCTAGTTTCCATCATATCGGTGTTATGTTCCCGGATTTTGCGTTCCTTGCACGGTTGGGTGATAATGGGAACCCCTTGACAGTTCGCCTTGAATAAAACTCCTCCAGCAATACCCAACCTTGGTTTTACCATTTGCCACCTAGCCTCTTTTTCCCTTGGGTTTCCGAAGCCCGAGGGTCATCTTTATTTAACCCCCCCTGGGCCAATGCTCCTCTAAGTGTTGGTCCGACCGAGTAGACTGCGTGGCCACCTCGGGTCAACTTGAGGGTTGGTTTTACTCGTAGGATGTCTCATCTGAGTGTGCCCTCAGAACGAGATATGTGCAGCTCCTATCGGGATTTGTCGGCACATTCGGGCGGTGTTGCTGGACTAGTTTTACCATTGTTGAAGATGTCTTGTAGAACCGGGATACCGAGTCTGATCGAAATGTCTCGGGAGAAGGAATATCCTTCGTTGAACGTGAGAGCTTTTGATGGGCTAAGTTGGGACTCCCCTGCAGGGATTTGAACTTTCGAAAGCCGTGCCCGCGGTTATGGGCAGATGGGAATTTGTTAATGTCTGGTTGTAGATAACATGTAACTTAACTTAGTTAGAATGAATCAACCGCGTGTGTAACCGTGATGGTCTCTTCTCGGCGAAGTCCGGGAAGTGAACGCGGTGTTGGAGTAATGCTTGACGTAGGTTGTTCTAGGATCACTTCTTGATCATAGTTGTTCGACCGTGCTTCTGCCTTCTCTTCTCGCTCTCTTTTGCGAACAGGTTAGCCACCATATATCCTAGTCGCTTGCTGCATCTGCACATATTACCTTGCCTTACCCATAAGCTTAAATAGTCTTGATCACGAGGGTGCGAGATTGCTGAGTCCCCGTGACTCACAGATTACTTCGAAAGCAGATGCAGGGACCGATGATTCCGTTCCATATGATGCGCTTGAGCTCAAGTGGGAGTCGACGAAGACTCACGCCGTTACTATGTATCTTTCCTAGATGATCAGTAGTGGTGCCCAGTTGGGGCGATCGGGGACCGTGTCGCAATGTTGGGGTTGATCTTTTATTTTGGTACCGTAGTCAGACCATGAGTGTATTGGATGATTGTAATGCTATTCATGTATTTCTGTGATGTGGCGAGTGTAAGCCAACTATGTACCTTTTTCCCCTATTATTTATTTACATGGGTTGTTGTGAAGATTACCTTACTTGTCGTGCTTCAATGCGGTTATGCCTCCAAGTCGTGCTTCGACACGTAGGAGATATAGCCGCATCGAGGGCGTTACAAGTTGGTAATCAGAGCCTTCCCCGACCTTAGGAGCCCCCCTGCTTGATCGAATAGCTGGCGTTGTTGAGTCTAGAAATTTTTTTTGAGTTATTTAGGAATTATATATCAGAGAGTTTAGGAATTATTTTTACTCCCCAGTCCCTTCATCGCTCTGGTAAGGCATCCTGACGTAGAGTTTTGACTCTTCTCTTATCAAATTTCACTAAAAAAAATTTAGGATCACACGGGTATCTTGGAATCATTCCGATCGATTTGTGACGAGAACATTGTTCTTGGTGCCTCTTGTCATTTAGGGGTTGTGGCAGTGTCCCGGGGAGTTGAGCTCCGAGGTGTTGTCGTCACAATTTTATCGTTGCAGTTCTGGAATACCTGAGTTTAGGTTCGCCGACATCGAAAATCTCTTTTATGCAGTTGTTGGTGAGATAACCTCGACTCCACCTAGTATTGGGGTGGGAGTTCGGGAGTATTGCCATAACTTGTATAACGGATGATTTTCGAAGGTTGAGGTAGACGATTTCCGAAGTTTTTCTCGGTTATGTGTTGAAGGATGGATACAGCTGGATGTAGGATTTGCTAGATTGGGGTGAGATATTATGCTTCCCCTGTATCCCCAACACCTGATTGCATAACCGGAAAGGTTCGGGAGTTTCATAGGTGGGAATTCTTGTAGCTCTAGTTCTTCTTCCACGGATATTTGGTTTGAGATTGGGTGATCTTTACCGAGTATTCGTTCTTTGTCCGTACCTTGTTGTTTTTTATTCTTATTCTTCTTCCTCAATTCTAAGTGGCTTCTCAATTTATGGATATCTGACCATTTCAATTGGAATGCATTCGTTCATTTTGTTCGGATGTGAAGACTATATGTTGCAATTTCAACCTGCCTGATTCAGCTTCAATACTTGTCTATCTATGTGCTAATGGATGTCAACCTCTTCAGGATGGCTCCGCCAATGCGCACGACTCTGAATCCTAATCCGCCACCACCACCTCCACCTCCGGAGGCATGGCAAGCTGTGATGGCCGCTACCAATGCAAACACGCAGTTGATCATGCAACTTCTTCAAGAGCGCAACCAAGGGAACCAACGCAACAATCAGAATCACTTTGCTACACTCGACCAGTTCCTTGCTAACCAGCCAAACACCTTTAGCAATTGCGTTGAGGCAACTGACGCTGATGATTGGCTCGTGGACATATGCAAGCATTTCGAGTGCAGTAACGTCAGGCCTGAGGACTTTGTCAAGTTCGCTTCCTTCCAACTCAAAGACCAAGCTGCAGAATGGTTTCAGCGGTACAAAGATTCCAGAGGAGGCCGTGTGATTACCTGGGATGAATTCCGTCAAGACTTCAAAGCTCATCATATTCCTCAGAGCGTGGTTGAAAGCAAGCGTGAGGAATTCCGCAACCTAAAGCAAGGCTCTATGTCTGTCTATGAGTACAACAAGATGTTTCAGAAGCTCGCCCGTTTTGCTTAGCAGGACGTCCCTGATGAGAAGAACATGATATACCAGTTCAGGGGTGGTCTCAGAGAAGAAATCCAGCTAGCTCTTGTCCTCTTTGAGCCCAGGAGGTACGATGAGTTTTACAACATGGCAATGAAGGAAGAGACTGCTCAACTGAAGTGCGATGTTTCCAAGAAGCGAGTCAGAGATGCTACTCCTTCTTCCTCAACTAAAGTGGCTAAGCAGCAGAAGTATTAGCTTCCTCCTCCTCCGTTCCGTCTGCCTTATCAGCAAAAGAGCAAAGGTGGCAGTGGATCTTCCCACCCACCCAACCCTGGCTTTCAGAACAAGACTTCGTCCCAAGCTCCAAGATCGAGTGCTCCGTATCACCGTCTGCTTTCAGAGGTCACGTGCAACAAGTGCCAACAGAAGGGTCACTATGCCAACAAATGCTATAATCAGAGACGTCTCCCTCCTCCTCCTCCTGCGAGATCGGCAAGTACAGCTGTGGTCAAGCATAACCCCAAGCACGCCAAGGTCAACTTGTTGAATGCAGCTCAGGTAGAGGACTCGTCAGATGTCATCATGGGTAACCTTCCTGTTAACGATGTTCCTGCAAAAGTACTTTTTGACACTAGTGCATCGCATTCTTTCTGGTCATTCCCATTTGCATTGAAGCACAATGTTGATACTGAGGTTATGCCCAAAGTCATGCAAGTTGTTTCTCCTGGCAAGCTTTTGACTTCTAGTTTGGTTGCTCCCGATGTCTCTATCACGTTGGGCGACTACAAGTTTCTATCCTCTAAGGTGGTTCTTGGAAACTCGGATATTGATCTTATTCTCGGAATGGATTGGCTTTCTAAGCACAAGGCGCATCTTGATTGTGCTGCCAGGCAGATTCAATTGACTCATTCGTCTAAGGATGTAATTGTCTTTGCCGCTCGTGATGATACAATCCGTCTGTTTTCTCTCAATGAGAAGGGTGAACTGGATGCCATCTCTCAAATTCCAGTCTTGTGCGAATATCAAGATGTCTTTCCAGAAGAGCTTCCAGGAATGCCTCCGCACCGGCCAGTTGAATTCGTCATCGACCTTGAGCCTGGCACGGAACCTGTTTGCAAACGTCCTTACAAGCTTGGACCTGAAGAGTTGAAGGAGCTGAAGAAGCAACTCGATATTCAAGAGCGTATGGGTCTCATCCAACATAGTTCTTCTCCGTGGGGTTGTGGAGTTCTTTTTGTGAAGAAGAAGGATGGAATGGACCGACTCTGTGTTGACTACCGTCCATTGAACAAGAAGACTATAAAGAACAAGTACCCACTTCCCAACATCAACGAGCTGTTTGAACAACTCAAAGGTGCTCATGTATTCTCCAAGCTTGATCTCCGTATTGGCTATCACCAGATTCGAATCCGTGAGCAAGATATTCCCAAGACAGCGTTCTGAACAAGCTATGGTTCATATGAATACACTGTCATGTCTTTTGGCCTTGTCAACGCTCCTCCGACTTTCTCTCGCATGATGAACTTCATCTTCAACGCCTACACAAATGACTTCGTCTTGGTCTACCTCGATGACGTTCTGGTGTTTTCCAAGAACAAGGAAGATCATGCCAAGCACTTGTGTTTGGTGCTTGATAAGCTCAGGGAACATCAGTTCTACGCCAAGTTCTCAAAGTGCAACTTTTGGCTCGATGAGGTTTTTTATCTTTTTTTTAGACTATAAACAGTAGGGTAAACACCCCACTGCAACTTTTATTAAATTAAAAACAAAAAACAATAGTCTGTTGGGCTTGAGCTAAGCCCAACTAAAAAACAACGAAGACAAGAAAAGAGACAAACTACAAAAAAAGAGAAGCTATACAAAAACTAAGCACAAGGAACTAAAAAAACCCTAACAAGAAAAGCAAGAAGATCTATACAGATTACAGCAAAGAATCCAGCCAAGAACAAAATTGCACTTCATATTTCTTCTTGATCCTGAGTTTGAGAAGCTTGAGTTCCTTAGTAAAAATGTGCTTCCAGCCCTGAAATGAAGGAGTGATATTATCAAAGATTTTGTTGTTTCTAGATATCCAGATGGCCCATGATCCCAATATGATAATCTCCATAAAGAAGGGGTATCTGAGTTTGTCATTGAGGTCTTGAAATGCCTCCAGAACTGACAAGTTTGGTGTTCTTGAAGGACAAATAAAATCCCAGCATCTGATGGCAAAAGGACATCCCCAAAAAAGATGGTGCAGAGTTTCTTCTTGCTGACAATCCCTCACTGCACAATTGTAAACTTCCAATTCAAAGTTTTTCCTCCTTAGAAGATTCCTTGTGTTTACTCTATCATGTAGTAGCATCCAGAAAAAAACTTTATGCTTAGGTTGACAAGAGCTTTTCCAAATCCATGAAAAATGTGGTGGGGTATGTTTGTGCCCAATTAGCACCTTATAGGCTTTAATTGAGGAATAGAATTCATTCCCCCGGATGTAACTCCAAGTATCCAGAGCATCTAAGTATTCTGATTGTCTCATGGAAATGCACATGTCCTCCATTTGTAGGAACTCCGCATATGCCTGTGCAGTTAGGATCAGATGGAATAAGTCTTGGAGATATTCAGTATTGATCACTTGTTGAACACTTGTCTGAGGGTTCCTAACAAAGGAGTATGAATGATCAAACATGTGCTTGAGAATAAATTGATCCCACATATCATCCCAGAACAAAGCAGTTTTTCCATCTCCCACATTGCATCTTGCTATAGCTTTGAACTGATCAATGAGTGCAAGATTGGATTTCCACCAAAATGAGCCCACTTTTTGATCTCCTGGAAGTTGGCCATTGTTGTATGTTTCCCAAATTAGATTGACCCAAGGGATGTCATGTCTATTGTAAAACTTATGAAGGTTTTTCATGAGCAGAGTTTTATTTTCTGTGAAGATATCTAGAACACCCAAGCCACCCTGATTTTTAGGTTTGCAAACTGTGTGCCAAGCCACTAGTGCTGGCCTCCTATCTTCCAGGTCAGGGCTCCACCATAGACAGTGCCTTAAGTATTTGATGATCTGGTGTTTTATAGTGATGGGAATGTCAAGACAACACATGAAGTAAACTGCTAAGGAAGCTAACACAGATTTGACCAATAAAATCTTCCCTACCTGAGTCATGAAATTGGAAATGCTAGTAATCCTCTTAGCAATTCTATTGACTATGGGCAAACACTGCTCTACAGTTGGCTTATAAATGCCCATAGGTATCCCCAGATAAGTGAAAGGAAATTGGCCTTTGGCACATTGCAAAGTGTTAGTGAAAATATCTACTCTGTCTTATGCAATGTTTAATGGCACCATGATTGATTTCCCATAATTTACTCTGAGGCTTGTGGCGTCTACAAATGTGTTGAGTAGAGCTTTGAGGCATACAAGCTGTCTGGCATTTGCTTGAAAAATAACAAGAGTGTCATCTGCATACTGCACAATAGGGAAGTCAGGGCATGATGTCACTTGTAGTGGAGGTGTTATTAGATCCCTAGCCATGGCTTTATTGAAAATTGATTGAAGCAAGTCAGCTGCCAATATGAACAGAAGATGTGAAAGGGGATCTCCTTGCCTAACTCCCCTTTTACAGTAAAACTTTTTCCCTGGCACCCCATTTAACATTACAGCAGAGGATGCAGAATTGAATAGCATGTGCATCCAGGTTATCCACCTTTCACCAAATCCCTTAGCCCTTAGGATGTCAATTATAGCCTGATGCTCAACAGTGTCAAAAGCCTTTTCAAAATCTAGTTTGATAACAAGAAATTCTTCTTTTGACTTGTGACATTGATGAGTATATTCATAGTCCCAACCAAAACAATCTTGAATTACTCTGTTCTTTAAGAATCCATACTGATTGATATGAACCATCTTGAGAATGACTTTTTGTAATCTGTTTGCCAGCAGTTTAGTAATGATTTTGAGAACCCCATTAAGCAGTGAAATTGGCCTAAAGTCATTAGGGGATAAAGGTACCTCCTTTTTTGGAATGAGTGTGATATATGAAGTGTTTATGCTCTCCAAATTCACATTTCCAGCATGGAAGGCAACGATAAGTTCAGTAACATCCAGTTTGATAATGTCCCAACAAGCTTTGAGGAACTCATTATTAAATCCATCAGGGCCTGGAGATTTGTCTGTGGGCAAGTTTTTAACTACCTCTCCAATTTCTTCCTGAGAGAAAGGTTTCTCAAGGTCTTGGAATATTTGTGGATCCACTCTATTATCATACAGATCCTGTAAATTGAAGTGCATAGTATGGCCATTGGATTGTCCCAGTCTCTTCTTAAAGGCTTCCCAAAGAATTGCAGCCTTCCCTTCATGATCAGTAATTTCCACTTGGTCCTCATTCATGAGCATGGCAATTTTGTTGTTCCTGTGATTTATTAAAGCCTTTGTATGGAAGAATTTTGTATTTTCATCACCAAATTTGACCCCCTTGATTTTTCCTCTTTGTTTCCAATAAATCTTCTGATTACTGAGGACAGTTAGCAATGTTTCTTTCAAAAGCTCCCTACAGTTATGCTCAGTTATAGTGAGGTCTCTGAATTCCTCCAAGAAGTCCCATAGGAAAATACATTCATTCAAGTCATCAATCTGCTTTTTAAGACAAGAAAGATTTTTTGCCCAAAGTTTGAGTGCTCTCCTCAAGTTCTTGAATTTAGCATTAATCTTCTTTGCTGGATCAGTATAACCAACTGGGATGTTCCAAGCAGATTGAACAATATCTTTGAAAGAGCTGTGCTTCAACCAATAATTTTCAAATCTAAAAACCCTTGACTTAGGAATAGAAGTACCAATTTTAATTACACAAGGTAAGTGGTCTGATATTGGTTTTGCAAGGGGCAAAGCAGTTGTGTCAGGATAAGAAGTCATCCATGCAGTAGAAGTGAAAAACCAGTCCAGTTTTTCAAGAAGTGGAGTTTCTTGCATATTGCTCCAACTGAACTGTCTTTCTTTTAGAGGTAATTCAATTAACCCCAAATTACTAATGGCTTCATTGAACAGTAACATCTGATTGACATCTCCACCAGGTCTATTCCTGTCTTCAGGTGACCTAATGAAGTTGAAACCCCCCATAACTATCCAATCAACATCATCTGGCATTTGAATATTTGTAAACCAGCCAATAAATTCCAATTTTTCTTCTAGGTTGCAAGGTCCATAAATGTTTGTGAGGATCCATGGTTTGTTGGTTGAAGTACAAGTGAACTACATAGATAGAGAAAATTTATTCTGAAAGAGCAATTGCCCATTAAAAAGAGCCTCATACCAAGCAGTCAAGATCCCTCCTGATGCCCCAATAGAAGGTAGGAATTCAAATTTATTGAATCTTTGTGGACAAAAGTTATGAATATATGCCAGATCAGAAGCTTGTCTCTTAGTTTCTTGAAGGCACAAAATACCAGCAACACTTTCCTCAATTTTTTGCCTAATGGCCAGCCATTTTTCAGGAGAATTCAAGCCCCTAATGTTCCAGTTCAAGATGTTCCAGCATCTGTTTCTACTCATGATTAACTAACTGGGTGGAAAAGAGTGTGATACCAGGCCCCATCTCCTGGTATGTGGCCATACATATGCAAAGCATAGCATTTGTGTGAATGAGACCCAGTACAGTTTGAGGTGTCTGAACCCAAGTGTAACAGATGAAACACAACATTCCTGCTAGAGAGCACAAAACTTTAAATCCTTCATCGCATCCACAATTCCAGAGCATAGTCAAACAGATCAACATAGCAGTAGACAAAAGAAGGTACCAAGTTTTCATTACAGACACTAAACATGTTCTGCTTACATCAATCATACCAGACTTCATACAAACCACTATCAAACTAGCCTTTCTCAAAATATTCCTGGGACTATTAGTAACTTGACAGTTCATGGTGGCACATCCTAGGGAGTTGTAGCACCAGTGACCTTGGAGACCTTGGCCACATCCTCCTGTCCCTTCTTCTTGGGCCTTTTAGAAAGCATGTCCTGTTCCTCATCCTCAGACACCTTGCAAAAAGTTTTTGTCAGATTTTTGACCACTTTATTATGCACAATGGGAAGAATAGCATTACAAGGTAAGCAAGAGCTAGCATCACATGATTTCCTCCTATACCCATTGTTGTCTTTCTTAATTCGATCACTCCTTCTCACCCGGGTCTCCACAAGTGGCTCTTTGTCCCTTCTTTTCCTTGAGACAACTTCACCAAGTGACAACTGTATAACTTTATTGGGGGACACTTGCTGGAGTGGACTTCCAGCTCCACTTGAGGAGTGAGCAACAGGGCTTATACCCTCATTTTCCTTTCCCAGACCCATCATGATTTCTTTACAACTTGGAGCCTGTGAGGTAGCAGGTTTGTCAGGTATATGGAATAAGATAGTCTCTTCAGCGCCACAGTTTGCAGTAAGCATTTTCCACAGCTCAGATTTCAACAGGTGCATCACCCAGCCAAATTTGTCAGGAGTGAGGAGAAGGTGAATTATGAAGTTAAACCAACTTACAGGTATGGTAATTTTGAAGGTGTTTACTTCTGCCTGGGTTGCTGGAGCAAAGTGTTGAATCCATAGGTCCAAGCCTTCCTCAGAAATCAAATGGGCACCATCAATAATATCCAAGGTATGGTTTTGTACTAATTCATGAATCTCTAGTAGAGTAGGGGAATTAGTTGGATGAAAGCTGTTCATACCTTTACTTGGCCCACCAGTGGAAGTACCAACCTGAACAATAGGGACATCTGCTTTGCCCTTTAAATCCATTCTGGGCTCTGAGCTTTGTGCTACTTGAATTCCTTGTGGTAAATTATTTGCAGCCATAGTATCAATGCCCAGAGGACAAACATTGAGCTGAGAAGCAGATGTAGCATTCTCTTCAGTCACCTCAACCTGAACATTGGCTGTATTAAGGGGAACCACAGACTGAACAGGAGACACATCTGGCACAAGATTTCTATCAACAGCAGCAGGAACAACTACAGCCCCTGGATTCACAACATGACGAACAGCTTCCACATCATTAACAGCCAGAAGAACCCCCTGAACCACCTGCTGTTCAATAATAGGTATGTTTGCAATGTCTTGCCCAAGATCCTCCTCCTCCCCATCTGCTTGATAAGCATTAAGAATGTTCTGTAAGCCCATGCCCAAAGGATTGTTCTGAGCACCTTGATTAACCTCCTCACTGGCAGTGTGAGTGTTAGACCAGATACCATCTAATAAGGAGACTATAGTGGTAATGCTGCTATTGGGAGCACCATCCTCTTGTAAAACTGGCAGTTCCACTTGTTGCTGTGGTGGCTGAGCCTGAGGGATATTGGCCTGAGGGAATGCCTAGTGTCCTTGCTCCTCCTGCTCTTCCCAATCATCCCAGTCTTCCTGTTGAGCAGGCTCATTATGAATTGGAGCTAGATGGAAGCCAGGGAAATCATTGGCATGTTGTGGGATTGGGTGAGGGTCCACTCCAGGACGTGGAATAGGATCTTCATCAGCTGGGCCACCTCCCAGCATTTCCTCTAGTAAAACCTCCACAGAACTAGTCCATGATTCCTCCTCAAAGCACTCCCCTTCGGACCACCTTATACTTTTGGGGATGTCAATAAGTTTAGTGAATCTTGCTTCACCAAAATCATCCCTTTTAGAGCATCCTCTCTCTCCCAACTAATAATTCTTCCCCACTTGGCAATGGCGGCTGCAATATCGTCGGTGTTGCAGTGGTCAAATGGGACACCCACAAACAGCAGCCAAATGGTCCTATTGAAGTGCAATCTACGCCAGTTCCTGCCTTGATTGTGCTTAGTGAAAGAGATAAAAACATCTCCAAATGGGTGCGGGCTCTGCCTGATGAGACGATCTCTGTCCCTAACATGTCTGAACTGAACATAGGCCTCTCCAAACGGACAAGGCTGGATTTCTCTGAACCCCACTTTTTAAACCCCTTGAAAGAAATCCTCAAGAACTTCTCTAACATTGGGAAAAAATACCTCATTGGGATGCGGCTGAATGGTGGCAATCGCCCAGTCCTCATGCCTCCGTGGACGATGCGGCAGAATAGCCCTCGAAACCCCAGTGCGGCCCTCCACCTCAAAAATCTGGAATCCATGAGGAACAAATGGAGCCGGATCAATGGGAATGTTAGCCATGGTCGATG
The DNA here is from genome assembly GCF_003073215.2 of Triticum urartu. Taxonomy (NCBI): domain Eukaryota; kingdom Viridiplantae; phylum Streptophyta; class Magnoliopsida; order Poales; family Poaceae; genus Triticum; species Triticum urartu. Next base: position 319,651,291 of record NC_053027.1, on the reverse strand, counting down.
TCGAAGCTTCTGATGAACGGACCACCAATGCCCGCTCAGGTGATGGTGTGGCAGACGGCGAGCTTTGCCGAGGCAGAAGCAGTGGAATAGGTAGAGTTGGTAAGAACAAAGGAATGCGAGGAGGCAGCCTGCAGTCGCGGTTGGAAATTTGGAAATATGTCCTTGACCAGCTCCGCAAATGTCGAGACCTGCCTAATCGGTTGAGCTGGGCCGACACATTTGAACCAGGCCTCCACCTCACCATCAGCCCAGGCCGCCTCGGGCGGGTTTCAAAAGAATCGAACTGTAAAAAAGGCCAAAGCCCAGGTAGCTTGGGAGCCATGTAGTTACGTGCAAAGTGACCGTGCCCTCCACATGCAAAACACACTATGTTCGCGTGAGCTGCAGAACGTTGCGACATTTGCGTCTGATTAAGAGACCCATAACCCTCATAGTTAATAGGGGGGAATTGAAAGCTTGCCGCTGATTGACTGTGGAATGAATGGCACCCGATAAACGCTCAAACACCGATCGACCGTTTCTGACCACCGTGTTGTAACTCCGACAATCGCCGGAGTTGTCGACGACAGCCTTGCCATTTCTACCCACCAAAGTCCAATCAGCATCTAGTTCTTTGTAAAAAGCTTGTTCTTCCCTAATCCAATTTGGCCCACCATAATTCCACAAACTAAAAACAACCTCAAAATCTTGCTCAACAATTCTACCGTTGTTGTAAATCTCAAAACCAACAGACTTAGAGGCCACCAAAAACTTGAAAGTTCTATCCCTCAAATGACGAACCCTAAAACCTTGGGCATAACCTCCAAACATAGCCAGGAGAGAGACACTAACCGTGTGCACATCAAGCTTGAAGGTTGCGCGACAGAAAGAAACCACCAAGATAAATTCTTGTTGACGAAAGCCAGGAGAGAACACCACTGGATGACCAAACTTGGTTCTCATATCCGCTTGGAACTTTCTGCCACGATCAAAGTTGAGGGAAAAAGGAGCCATCTTCGGATGTGGCTGTTGAGGCCGAAGTGGCCTTCAACAGGAGAGGTGGCCGCCGGGGCCGGAGTGGCCACCGGCGCAAGATCGCCTTGGAGTCGCTAGGAGGAGCCTAGGAGCCTAGCGAGGTTCTTTATCTTGGGCATATCATCTCTGCCAAGGGCATAGCGGTGAATCCTGAGAAGGTGTTTGCAATTGTGAATTGGGAACCACCTCAGAACATGAAGCAACTCCGCAGCTTCCTTGGTCTCGCAAGCTACTGTCGAAGGTTCGTTGAGAACTTTTCAAAGATCGTGAAGCCTCTTTCAAACCTTCTCCAGAAGCACGTCAAGTACGTTTGGTCTCCGGAATGTGACATCGCTTTCAACACTTTAAAAGAGAAATTGGTCACTGCTCCAGTTCTGACTCCTCCTGACGAATCCAAACCGTTCGAGGTCTTCTGCGAGGCCTCTCTTCAAGGTCTTGGTGCAGTGTTGATGCAAGAGAAGAAAGTTGTGGCTTATAGCTCTCGCCAGTTGAAGCCCAACGAGAAGAACTACCCCACTCATGACCTTGAGTTGGCGGCAGTTGTGCATGCTCTTTTGACTTGGAGACATCTCTTATTTGGAAGAAAGTGGACATCTTCACTGATCACAAGAGTCTCAAGTACATCTTGTAGGAACATTGTTTATTGTTGGGATATCACCATATTATCTTGTTATCTTAATGCATCTATATACTTAGTAAAGGGTGGAAGGCTCGGCCTTTTGCCTAGTGTTTTGTTCCACTCTTGCCGCCCTAGTTTCCGTCATATCAGTGTTATGTTCCCGGATTTTGCATTCCTTACGCGGTTGGGTGATAATGGGAACCCCTTGACAGTTTGCCTTGAATAAAACTCCTCCAGCAATACCCAACCTTGGTTTTACCATTTGCCACCTAGCCTCTCTTTCCCTTGGGTTTCCGGAGCCCGAGGGTCATCTTTATTTAAACCCCCCCTGGCCATTATACTGCGGGGCCACCTCGGGGCAACTTGAGGGTTGGTTTTACTCGTAGGATGTCTCATCTGAGTGTGCCCTGAGAACGAGATATGTGCAGCTCCTATCAGGATTTATCGGCACATTCGGGCGGTGTTGCTGGACTTGTTTTACCATTGTCGAAGATGTCATGTAAAACCGGGATACCAAGTCTGATCGGAATGTCTCGGGAGAAGGAATATCCTTCGCTGACCGTGAGAGCTTGTGACGGGCTAAGTTGGGACTCCCCTGCAGGGATTTGAACTTTCGAAAGCCGTGCCCGCGGTTATGGGCAGATGGGAATTTGTTAATGTCCGGTTGTAGATAACATGTAACTTAACTTAATTAAAACGAATCAACCGCGTGTATAACCGTGATGGTCTCTTCTCGGCGTAGTCCGGGAAGTAATGCTTGACGTAGGTTGTTCTAGGATCACTTCTTGATCATAGTTGTTCGACCGTGCTTTTGCCTTCTCTTCTCTCTCTCTTTTGCGAACAGGTTAGCCACCATATATGCTAGTCGCTTGCTGCATCTCCACATATTACCTTGCCTTACCTATAAGCTTAAATAGTCTTGATCGCGAGGGTGCGAGATTGCTGAGTCCCCGTGACTCACAGATTACTTCCAAACCAGATGCAGGGACCGATGATTCCGTTCCAGATGATGCGCATGAGCTCAAGTGTGAGTTCGATGAAGACTCACGCCGTTACTATGTGTCTTTCCCAGATGATCAATAGTGGTGCCCAGTTGGGGCGATCGTGGACCATGTCGCAATAATGGGGTTGATCTTTTATTTTGGTACCGTAGTCAGACCATGAGTGTATTGGATGATTGTAATGCTATTCATGTATTTGTGTGACGTGGCGAGTGTAAGCCAACTATGTACCTTTTTCCCCTATTATTTATTTACATGGGTTGTTGTGTAGATTACCTTACTTGCGACATTGCTTTCAATGCGGTTATGCCTCTAAGTCGTGCTTCGACACGTAGGAGATATAGCCGCATCGAGGGCATTACATAAACATCATGTCCCCCGCCTCCTGTTACCATCGATCCTAGACGCATAGTACAGGACCCCCTACCTGAGATCCGCCAGTTTTGACACTGACATTGGTGCTTTCAATGAGAGTTCCTTTGTGCCGTCGCTAGGAGGGTTGATGGCTCGCCTTGTTGTCAAGGATAATATCTTCTCTGGAGGAGCCCTGGCCCCAAGTCAGACCCTCCGCCTCGGCGGCTTCGTCATGACCGCCTGCTCGGCCATCAAGCCGATGATGACCTCTCAAGTCATCAAAAATCACCTCCGTGTTGATCCCGAATACTCCGCCCGCATGGATCCAGTGGAGTTGTCGTCGTTGAACGAACTCCTGGATCGCATGGCCGCCTTCGGGGTCACTATAGACGATCGGGTCGGGCTTAAACCCGACCAGAGAGAAATTAAAACTCCACCGATCACCCATCAGATTGCAGTAGTCGAGGAGTGGAGCAATTCTTCCACTATATTGAAGATGAACTATGTTCGGATCACCGATCTTGAAGAGCCGGATACTTTCTGGCAGAAGGTCAAGTCTCTTCCTCCGAACATAAAATCGGATGACGAGCCTAGAAAATCAGTCGGTATCCTGGAGCCCGAACTATCCGGTCGGTAGGCCTCCAAACTCCGGATCCAAAACAAGGTCAGGGTTCGAATTCAATTCCACCCACCCACCCGGACATAGATGCTCTCAGAGGCATCAAACAACAACCTCAGGAAACGGTCCACCACTTCTCGGATAGATTCCTGCTTGTCAAAGATAAGGTAAAAGGCTGCCGCGACGAAGACGCGATAGCAGCATTTTGCAACAACTGCATGGACGAAGGTATCCTTAACGCCATCAATCGCCACCGCATACTCAAGTTTGCTGACCTAGCAACCATTGTACAGAAGTACAGTGCAATGGACAGCGCCTGGAAAACTCAGGCAGCTGGCTGGGAGCCATCCCGGCTCCCCTTATAGGCGAAAAGGGCGCACCCCCGTAGCACGCCTAGAGGAACAATAAAAAAACATAAACCTATTGCGGTGCACGGCACCGTTCTGGAGGGATGGCTCAATGGCCCGTGCAAAATACACGCGACGCCGGATACCATGGCGACCCACAGCCTTAGAGCATGTTGGATACTCTAGCAGGTAGCCAAGACACAAGAGCGTCGAGGCCATCCTTACCAAGGACACCCCAGAACAACACCCTCCAGCAAACAACGACAATAGAGTATTGGTAGTCTTCGAGACATTCGCTTCAAACAACAAGCGTAAAAGGGCCCTGCGTGATCTCGCCGAAGTTTGCCAGGTCGCTGCAATTGACCCCTGGAACAACACGGCCATAATGTTCAACGCCAGTGACGAACCTAAATATAGAACAGTCTAAGCGCTAGCTGCCCAAGTCCTCAGTCCCATCATGGATGGCTTTCGACTTACAAAAGTCCTCATGGACGGCGGTAGCGGAATAAACCTCATTTACGATGATATGCTCCACAAGATGGAAATAGACAGGAGCCGCATCGAGGAAAGTAGCACAATCTTTCGAGGTATCATTCCCAGCCAGGAAGCTCGATGTGCAGGAAAAATTACACTTGATGTGGTGTTCGGCATGCCGGAGAATTACAGGTCTGAAGAAATAACTTTCCAGGTGGCCCCTTTCAATAGCGGGTACCACGCCCTGTTAGGGGGAGAGGCCTTCACACGCTTTCAAGCCATACCTCACTATGGGTATATGAAGCTAAAAATGCCCGTACCTAATGGAATAATCACCCTCGTCGGTGATCCGGACATAGCCCTCCGCGCCGAGAATAAAACCGCATCCTTGGCCCTCGAGGCATTGTCTGAGGCCCTTGCGGCCGAAGAACTAAGCGCACTATGCGCCACCATGGATAAGGACGATGTGATCCTAGACAAAGGACCCAAATCCATTTCCTTTAGGCCAGCAGAAGAAATAGTCAAATTTCAGGTCCATCCAACAGACCCGAAGAAGACAGCATCTATCGGAGCACAGCTTAGCCCTGCAGTCGACACCGCACTACGAGACTTCTTGCGTGAAAACTCGGATATATTCGCCTGGCATCCTTCCGATATGACAAGAATCCCGTGCGAGTTGGCCGAACATAGCCTCAACATAGTAAAGGGATACAAGCCGGTCAAGCAAGCTCTACGGCGCTTTTCTGAACCGAAACGACAAGCTATGGGGGAGGAGCTAGCCAAACTCATCGAGGATGGATTCATCAAAGACATTAAACATCTGGACTGGCAGGCAAACTTGGTAAATGGTATGAAAGAAGGATAAATCATGGCGCCTATGCGTCGGTTTCAAAGACCTTAACGAAGCCTGCCCTAAGGATCCCTTCCCTCTTCCCCACATTGATCAAATCATTGATGCCACTGCAGGTCACGACTCGCTATGCTTCCTTGATGCATATTCCGGATACCATCAAATCAAAATGAAGGAGTCCGATCAAGCTGCCACAACATTCATTACACCATACGGGTCGTTTTGCTTCAACCTCGTGCCTTTCGGGCTCAAGAACGCCGGTGCCACCTACCAACGCATGATCAAAACATGCCTCGAGAAACAGATCGGCAAAACAGTGGAGGCCTACATGGACGACGTCGTCATTAAAACCAGACATGTTGAAATACTAATAGATGACTTGCATCTCACATTCGAGCACCTCCGCACATACAATATCAAGCTTAACCTGGAAAAGTGCGTCTTCAGCATCCTCGCCGGTAAACTATTGGGCCTCATCGTTTCCAATAGAGGAATTGAAGCAAATCCAGCCAAAATCCGAGCTTTGTCACAACAGGCCATGCCAACCAAACTCAAGCAGGTCCAAAAACTCGGTGGGTGCATGGCAGCTTTAAGCCGCTTCATCTCCAGGTTGGGAGAAAAGGCGCTGCCGCTCTATCGCGTTCTACGGTGCACTGACAACTTCGAGTGGACAGACGCGGCGATGGCCGGACTAGAAGAAATAAAAGCCCTTCTGGCGAGCAACCCAATCCTGGGCGCGCCGAACACCGGCGAGACAATGCTCTAATACATATCAGCAACACACCAGGTGGTAAGCGCCGTACTCGTCGTTGAACGAGAACAGGACGGACACAAATTCCCGCTCCAGATGCCAGTATACTACGTATCCACCGTCCTCACACCATGCAACTCCCGGTACCCTCATTATCAAAAAAAATAGCATATGCAGTCTTCATGGCATCCTGAAAATTGCGACAGTACTTTCAGGAGTGCTCTATCACGGTGGCCTCCGAATTGCCCCTCAATGATATAATTAACAACCGGGATGCAACGGGCCGGATTGCTAAATGGGCCATCGAGCTCCTGCCATTCGACATCACGTACAAACCACGTAGAGCCATCAAATCCCAGGTACTGTCCGACTTTGTCACCGAATGGACAGAAGCCGAACTCCCTAAAGAGTACGGCGTGTATTCCAACTAGGTGATGCATTTTGACGGCTCCAAGATGTTGGCAGGGCTAGGGGCGGGTGTCGTATTAACGTCCCCCACAAGAGACATTGTCCAGTACGTACTCCAAATATTATACACGGACTCCAACAAAGGCAGCCGAATACGAGGCCTTGTTACATGGCCTCAGGATGGCCGTATCAATGGGCGTACAATGCCTAGAGGTGCGCGGGGATTAAAACCTCGCAATATCCCAAATCAATGGAGACTTTGATGCCAAAGATCCAAAGATGGTAGCTTACCGCAATGTCGTTTTGAAGATGTCAGCTCGGTTCGAGGGGCTCAAATTTCATCACAACGCTCGCAAAAGTAACCAGGCGGCAGACGTCCTTGCTCGCATCGCTGCTAAGCGCGACCCCATCCCACCTAACACCTTCCTCGAACGGCTCTTTAAGCCATCCGTGCTATGGCAAGGGGGAGATAGCAATGACAGTCCCGTTCCGAACACAAACACAGATAACGAACACACTGATATCATCGGAGGTTCAACCACCGAAGTAACACCATCGGCCCACCTCATCATGACAGCAATTGCCCCGTGGACTGAACCATTCTTGGCCTACCTTAATAGGAAGGAGCTCCCAGAAGATCAGAACGAGGCTCTACAAGAAAAGCACTACCGGAGTCCTTCAAAGGTGTATCTCCGAGGAGGAGGGGCGGCAACTTTTTGCAGAAATTCTCGCCGGTCTCGGTGGACATCACGCCGCAGACCGACCACTTGTCAGCAAGGCCTTCCGTTAAGGATTTTACTGGCCCACGTCCCGGGCAGACGCAGAGGACCTCATCCAACGTTGTGTCGGATGCCAACTCTTCGCCAACCAAAGCCATATGCCCCCAACCGCTCTACAAACAATCCCCATTACATGCCCCTTTCCGATCTGGGGCCTAGACATTGTCGGACCCCTTAAAGAGGGAAGCCATAAGAAAAAATATCTGTTGGTCATGGTGGACAAATTCACCAAGTGGATATAGGCTAGACTAGTTAAAACGGCCGAGTCCGGACCGGTGATTGCATTTATATCTGATGTGGTACACCGTTACGGTGTACCGCACAACATCATCACTGATAACGGCTCGAATTTTACAGCCGATGAGGTGAAAACCTGGTGTGCTAATCTGGGCATTAAGCTCAATTACACCTCTGTCTACCACCCACAAACAAACGGTCTAGTCGAGCGAGCCAATGGTCTTATTATGAGCGGCCTCAAACCCAGACTAGTGCGTTCTTTAGAAGAATCAAACAAACATTGGGTCGAGGAGCCCGACTCCATACTCTGGGCGCTGCGGACCACGCCCAACCGTACTACCGGATACACACCTTTTTTCATGGTGTACGGTGCAGAGGCCATGTTGCCTTGCGATATTATACACGACTCACCTCAAGTGCGTATGTACGAGGAGAAAGAGGCCGAGTTGGATCGGTAGGATAGCCTAGATGCCCTAGAGGAAGAGCGTGACGTCGCCAAATCTTGTTCAACATTTTATCAACAGCAATCTCGAAGATATCACAATAGAGAGGTACGGGCCAAGACCTACAATGTTGGCAAACTCGTTCTATGCTTACTAGAGAAAAAAAAGGACAAGCTCAAGCCCAAATGGGAGGGTCCCTTCATAATCGATGAAGTTCTGACCGGAGGAGCATACCGTCTTCGTGACGCCTTAGACAATCGCCTCGAGCCGAATCCCTGGAACACGGTCAGACTCCGAAGGCTCTATGCCTAGCACCGAACTCTTTGTTAGTCTCCTTCTCCCCCATAGCTTCCATTACTCTTTATCCGTTTTACACAATTTTTTCACTTTAAAGCACTCATTCGGCTTGACCGAACACTGCTGATGTACACATCTTTACACATGTACGCCCATTATACCTGGGGGCTTCTCTAACAGAAGCTTGTTAATATTATTTTCCAAGCATCAAGCTCATCACACATGCGCGTTCTTCCGCATGTCTTCTCTTCGCCATTGCCTGGCTCATGTGCTTACCCATACGTTCCCGATTGTTTGGCTAGGTGGTAAAGGGAGCACCCATGCGATTGTTAATCCCGGGTCATCCTGATGTGTACCTCAGACTGGGTGAAGCCGAAAGCTAGCATTCTTAAGGGAATATTCGGCAAGTGGAAGAAAAGTCTCGTTTGCACTCACTCTATTGTGAACCCCCAGAAGCTATACATACTGTGATTTTCACATCACAATTCGGACATGTCTACTAATGCACGCACACCCAGGGAAAGGAACCCTTAACGGAACTATTCTCTCTGGAAGATGTTTCATACAAATCAAATGTAATATAACATAAGTAGTAGAATACAACTTGTCTGTTCAAGCAATTATGACCCCTACGCCTAGTTTTCGAGGCATGCCCCGGCCTATTCGGCCGTGGGGGTATCTGGAAACACTTCGTACGCTTGAGTCCGAAGGTTGAAGCGAAAAGGTCTGCCATGACAAATGATATACAATTCAGCTAGAATTCCACACTGTGAGGAAAGTACATAGTCACTTGGACTCAAACAGTTCCTCCTCTATACCGTCCAACAGGCGATCTAACTTACAATCCTGTTGAGAATATTTGGCGGCCACCTCTACTTGGTCATATACTAAACAAACGGGAATTTCTTCCCCATTCAGCCCTACCAGTCCGACACACACCATGTGATTAG
>NC_053027.1:319553140-319641011 GCF_003073215.2 Triticum urartu | reverse complement strand
GCACGTGGTTGATTTGTGTCCTTGTTGCTTGTTTGTCTTGTTTGGGTAGAGCCGGGAGACGAGTTCGCTAATGAGGAGCCCGTTGAGTTTGCTTTCGAGGATCCAGTCAACTCTGACAACTGTGCAGGCAAGATGATCATACCCTCGAAATCACTACTATCGTTGCTATGCTAGATTGCTCGCTCTTTTGCTATGCCAATGCTACGATGCCTACCACTTGCTTTCAAGCCTCCCATATTACCATGTCAAACCTCTAACCCACCATGTCCTAGCAAACCGTTGATTGGGTATGTTACCGCTTTGCTCAGCACCTCTTATAGCATTGCTAGTTGCAGGTGAAGATTGGAGGTCGTTCCTTGTTGGAACACTTATTTACCTGTTGGGATATCACTATATTTCCATGTTATCTTAATGCATCTATATACTTGGTAAAGGGTGGAAGGCTCGGCTTCTCGCCTAGTGTTTTGTTCCACTCTTGCCGCCCTAGTTTCCGTCATATCGGTGTTATGTTCCCGGATTTTGCATTCCTTACGCGATTGGGTTATAATGGGAACCCCTTGATAGTTTGCCTTGATTAAAGCTTTTCCAGAAATGCCCAACATTGGTTTTACCATTCCCACCTAGCCTTTTCCTTCCCTTGGGTTCTGCAGACTCAAGGGTCATCTTATTTTACCCCCCCCCCCCGGGGCCAGTGCTCCTCTGAGTGTTGGTCCGACCGAGTAGACTGCGGGGCCACCTCGGGGCAACTTGAGGGTTGGTTTTACTCGTAGGATGTCTCATCTGAGTGTGCCATGAGAACGAGATATGTGCAGCTCCTATACAGATTTGTCGGCACATTCGGGCGGTGTTGCTGGTCTTGTTTTAACCTGTCGAAGTGTCTTGAATTACCGAGATACCGAGTCTGATCGGAACGTCTTGGGAGGAGGTCTATTCCTTCGTTGACCGTGAGAGCTTGTCATGGGCTAAGTTGGGACTCCCCTGCAGGGATTGAACTTTCGAAAGCCATGCCCGCGGTTATGGGAAGATGGGAATTTGTTAATGTCCGATTGTAGATAACTTGAACCTTAACTTAATTAAAATGAATCAACTGAGTGTGTTACCGTGATGGCCTCTTCTCGGCGGAGTCCGGGAAGTGGACACGGTGTTGGAGTAATGTTTGCGCAGGTTGTTCTCTAATTTCTCGCTCGCGCTTTGCCTCCTCTTCTCGCTCTCTTTTGCGAATAAGTTAGCCACCATATTTGCTAGTCGCTTGCTGCAGCTCCACCTATATTTACCTTGCCTTACCTATAAGCTTAAATAGTCTTGATAGCGAGGGCGCGAGATTGCTGAGTCCCTGTGGCTCACAGATTACTATTACACCAGATGCAGGGCCTGATGATTCTGCTCCAGGTGACGCGTTTGAGCTCAAGTGGGAGTTCGACGAAGACTCTCAACGTTACTATGTTTCCTTTCCTGATGATCAGTAGTGGTGCCCAGTTGGGGGTGATCGGGACCATGTCGCTTGTTGGCTTATCTTTTATTTTGGCGCCGTAGTCGGGCCATGAGTGTTTGGATGATGTAATGTTATTTATGTACTTGATTGACGTGGCGAGTGTAAGCCAACTATGTTATCTCCCCTTTTATTATCTATATTACATGGGATGTTGTGAAGATTGCCTAACTTGCGACATATGCTTTCAATGCGATTATGCCTCTAAGTCGTGCCTCGACACGTGGGAGATATAGTCGCATCGAGGGTGTTACAATTGAACCCAAAGCTAAGCGCTTCTCCCATTGAAAGAAAGATCAATCTAGTAGGCCAAACCAAACTGATAATTCGAAGAGACTTGCAAAGATATTTAAATCATGAATAAAATAATTCGTAGAAGAAACAAATATTGTTCATAGGTAATCTTGATCATAAACCCAAAATTCATCGGATCTCGACAAACACACCGCAAAAAGAATTACATCGAATAGATCTCCAAGAGAATCGAGGAGAACTTTGTATAGAGATCCAAAGAGAGAGAAGAAGCCATCTAGCTAATAACTATGGACTCGAAGGTCTGTGGTAAACTACTCACACATCATCGGAGAGGCTATGGTGTCGATGTAGAAGCCCTCCGTGATCGATTCCCCCTCCGGCGGAGCGCTGGAAAAGGCCCAGGATGGGATCTCACAGGTACAGAAGATTGCGGCGGTGGAAATAGGGTTTCATGGTGCTCCTGGATGTTTTTAGGGTATATGAGTATATATAGGCGAAAGAAGTAGGTCGATGGAGCTGCGAGGGGCCCACGAGGGTGGGGGGCATGCCTGGCCCCCTGGGCGCGCCCTCCTACCTCGTGGCCGCCTTGCTGCTTCCTTGATGTCAACTCCAAGTCTCTCGGATCACGTTTGTTCCAAAAAAGATCCTCGCGAAGGTTTCATCCCGTTTGGATTCCGTTTGATATTCCTTTTCCGCGAAACACTGAAATAGGCAAAAAAATAGCAATTTGCACTAGGCCTTTGGTTAATTGGTCAGTCCAAAAAATAATATAAAACTGCATAATAAAGCCCATTAAACATCCAAAACAGATAATATAATAGCATGGAACAATCAAAAATTATGGATACATTGGAGACGTATCAAGCATCCCCAAGATTAATTCCTACTCGTCCTTGAGTAGGTAAATGATAAAAACAGAATTTTTGATGTGGAAGGCTTCCTAACATACTTTTCAAAGTAATTCTCTTTATTGTGGCATGAATGTTCAGATCTGAAAGATTCATGATAAAAGTTTAATATTGACATGAAAACAATAATACTTCAAGCATACTAACTAAGCAATTATGTCTTCTCAAAATAACATGGCCAAAGAAAGTTATCCCTACAAAATCATATAGTTTGGCTATGCTCTATCTTCACCACACAAAATATTTAAATCATGCACAACCCCGATGTCAAGCCAAGCAATTGTTTCATACTTTTTACGTCCTCAAACTTTTTCAATCTTCAAGCAATACATGAGCGTGAGCCATGGATATAGCACTATAGGTGGAATAGAATGGTGGTTATGGAGAAGACAAAAAAGGAGAAGATAGTCTCACATCAACTAGACGTATCAACGGGCTATGGAGATGCCCATCAATAGATATCAATGTGAGTGAGTAGGGATTGCCATGCAACACATGCACTAGAGCTATAAGTGTGTGAAAGCTCAAAAAGAAACTAAGTGGGTGTTCATCCAACTTGCTTGCTCACGAAGACCTAGGGCATTTTGTGGAAGCCCATCATTGGAATATACAAGGCAAGTTCTATAATGAAAAATTCCCACTAGTATATGAAAGCGACAACATAGGAGACTCTCTATCATGAAGATCATGGTGCTACTTTGAAGCACATGTGTGGAAAAAGGATAGTAGCATTTCCCCTTCTCTCTTTTTCTCTTTCTCTTTATTTATTTATTTGTGCCTTTTCTCCTCTCTTTTTTATGGCCTCTTTTTTTCGTCCCGACTTGTGGGGGAATCATAGTCTCCACCATCCTTTCCTCACTGGGACAATGCTCTAGTAATGATGATCATCACACTTTTATTTACTTACAACTCAAGAATTACAACTCGATGCTAGAACAAAAATATGACTCTATGTGAATGCCTCCGGCGGTGTACCGGGATATGCGATGAATCAAGAGTGACATGTATGAAAGAATTATGAATGGTGCCTTTGCCACAAATACGATGTCAACTACATGATCATGCAAAGCAATATGACAAAGGTGAAGCGTGTCATAATAAACGTTATGGTGGAAAGTTGCATGGCAATATATCTCGGAATGGCTATGGAATTGCCATAATAGGTAGGTATAGTGGCTGTTTTGAGGAAGATATATGGTGGGTTTATGGTACCGGCGAAAGTTGCGCAGTACTAGAGAGGCTAGCAATGGTGGAAGGGTGAGAGTGCGTATAATCCATGGACTCAACATTAGTCATAAAGAACTCACATACTTATTGCAAAAATCTATTAGTTATCGAAACAAAATACTATGCGCATGCTCCAACGGGGATAGATTGGTAGGAAAATACCATCGCTCATCCCCGACCGCCACTCATACGGAAGACAATCAATAAATAAATCATGCTCCGACTTCATCACATAACGGTTCACCGTACGTGCATACTACGGGAATCACAAACAATAACACAAGAATATCTCCAATCCACAACTACTCAACTAGCATGATTCTAATATTACCATCTTCATATCTCAAAAAAATCATCAAGTATCAAACTTCTCATAGTATTCAATGCACTTTATATGAATGTTTTTATTATACCCATCTTGGATGCCTATCATATTAGGACTAATTTTATAGCCAAAGCAAATTAACATGCTGTTCTAAAAGACTCTCAAAATGATATAAGCGAAGTATGAGAGATCAATATTTTTTTTAAATAAAACCACCACCGTGCTCTTAAAAAGATATAAGTGAAGCACTAGAGCAAAATTATCTAGCTCAAAAGATATAAGTGAAGCACATAGAGTATTGTAATAAATTACAATTCATGTGTGTCTCTCCAAAAGGTGTGTACAGAAAGGATGATTTTGGTAATCTAAAAAGCAAAGACTCAAATCATACAAGACGCTCAAAGTAAAACACATATCATGTGGTGAATAAAAATATAGCCTCCAGTAAAGTTACCAATGGACGAAGACGAAAGAGGGGATGCCTTCTGGGGCATCCCCAAGCTTAGGCTTTTGGTTGTACTTGAATTTTACCTTGGGGTGCCATGGTCATCCCCAAGCTTAGGCTCTTGCCACTCCTTATTCCAAAATCCATCAAATCTTTACCCAAAACTTGAAAACTTCACAACACAAAACTTAACAGAAAATCTCATGAGCTCCGTTAGTATAAGAAAACAAACCACCACTTCAAGGTACTGTAATTAAATCATTATTTATTTATATTGGTGTTAAACCTACTTTATTCCAACTTATCTATGGTTCATACCCCCCGATACTAGCCATAGATTCATCAAAATAAGCAAACAACACACGAAAAATAGAATCTGTCAAAAACAGAACAGTCTGTAGTAATCTATAGGTTTCGAATACTTCTGTAACTCTAAAAATTCTACCAAATTTGGAAAACATAAATAATCTGTATATTGATCTACTGCAATTGGAATCAGTATTTTATCGCTCCCTGGTTAAAAATTAAAATTATTCTCGTGATCGCATACTTTCCTTTTTTTCAGCAAGATCAAACAACAATCATCCAAGAAGATCCTAAAGGCTTTACTTGGCACAAACACTAATTAAAACATAAAAAACACAATCATAACAGAGGATATATGATTTATGTATTACTAAATAGAAGCAAAAAGCAAGAAACAAAAATAAAATTGGGTTGCCTCCCAACAAGCGCTATCGTTTAACGCCCCTAACTAGGCATAAAATCAAGAATAGATCTAGATATTGCCATCTTTGGTTGGCATTTCTTCAATAGAACACTTATATCCCTTAGGAGTTTCCTTATTTTTATTAATAATCAAACTCCTAGGAAAGAAATCAAGAAATTCATTTGTAGCAAAAGGTTCCTTAATGATAGCAAAAAAGTTGGGGTGAACACTTATTGATTTGAGATCCGAATTTTCCTTACTAGAAGATTCACCTTTATTTTTAGGCACATACATGAACTTGGCAACTTTAGTAGTAGGAGGATTTGGGGTATTTTTCACGGAAGAAAAGGCAGACCTTAAGTTTGTAATAATATCCTCAAGTTTATCAATTCTTGTGGAATCTTGATCTATCTTTTCGTTAACTATGGGTTCCTTTTCTTTAAAAAATTTAAGAGAAACTCCTACCTTAGATACATATTGGGTACTTTGGTTGTGGATATTTTTATCCAAATTTTCAATCAATTCTACAGTGGCAACTTTATTTTCAATAGTTTCAAGCCTTTGCATCACATGTTCCAAAGTTAAAATAGTTCCATTAACCAAAAGAGGTGGTGGGCCAAACAAATCTAACATAGCATTATAAGAATCAAAGTATGGCTACCCAAGAAATTCCCTTCGGTAATGGTATCAAGAATATATCTATTCCAAGGAGTGATGCATACATAAAAATTGTGAAGAAGAACAGAAGTAGATTGCTTCTTAGTAGATCTATTCTGAGCATTGCAAATTCTATGCCAAGCATATTTTAGATTTTCTCCCTCCCTTTGTTTAAAATTAAGAAATTCATGGTCGGGAGTACTAACAATGATAGAAGGACTAGCCATGATGACGAAACAAACGATCTAACACACGGACAAGCAAGAAGCAAGCGGAAAGAGAGAGTCAGAAAAAGAAGGGCGGATAAAACGGAAAAGGGGCGAATTAAACGGGAAAGGTGAAGTGGGGCAGAGGAAAACGAGAGGCAAATGGCAAATAATGTAATGCGAGGGAGAAGAGTTTGTGATGGGTACTTGGTATGTCTTGACTTGTGCGTAGATCCCCCTGGCAACGGCGCTAGAAATCCTTCTTGCTACCTCTTGAGCATGCGTTGGTTTTCCCTTCAAGAGGAAAGGGTGATGCAGCAAACTAGCGTAAGTATTTCCCTCGGTTTTTGAGAACAAAGGTATCAATACAGTAGGAGACTACACGCAAGTCCCTCGTACCTGCACAAACAATCAAGAACCTTGCAACCAACGTGATAAAGGGGTTGTCAGTCCCTTCACGGCCACTTGCAAAAGTGGGATCTGATAAAGATAATAAGATAAATATTTTTCGTATTTTTGTTGTATAGATTGAAAAGTAAAGATTTCAAAATAAACGACGACAGAAATAACTAGTTGACGGGAGAACAATATAATGGAGAATAGACCCGGGGGCCCTAGGTTTCATTAGTGGCTTCTCTCAAGATAGCATAATCTACGGTGGGTGAACAAATTACTATCGAGCAATTGATAGAAAAACTAATATTTATGAGAATATATAGCCATGATCATGTATATAGGCATCACGTCCGTGACAAGTAGACCGTCTGCATCTACTAGTATTACTCCACACATCGACCGCCATCTAGCATGCATCTAGAGTATTAAGTTCATATGAACAGAGTAACGCATTAGGCAAGATGACATGATGTAGAGGGATAAACTCAAGAAATATGATATAAACCCCATCTTTTTATCCTTGATGGCAACAATACAATACCTGTCTTGCTGCCCCTGCTGTCACTGAGAAAGGACACCGCAAGATTGAACCCAAAGCTAAGCACTTCTCCCATTGCAAGAAAGATCAATCAAGTAGGCCAAACCAGCTGATAATTCGAAGAGACTTGCAAAGATATTTAAATCATGCATAAAAGAATTTAGAGAAGAACCAAATGTTGTCCTTAGATAATCTTGATCATAAACCCACAATTCATCGTATCTCGACAAACACACCGCAAAAAGAATTACATTGAATAGATCTCCAAGAGAATCGAGGAGAACTTTGTATTGAGATCCAAAGAGAGAGAAGAAGCCATCTAGATAATAACTATGGACCCGAAGGTCTATGGTAAACTACTCACACATCATCGGAGAGGCTATGGTGTTGATGTAGAAGCCCTCCGTGATCGATTCCCCCTCCAGCGGAGCACCGAAAAAGGCCCCAAGATGGGATCTCACGGGTCCAGAAGACTGCGGCGGTGGAAATAGGGTTTCGTGGTGCTGCTGGATGTTTTCAGGGTATATGAGTATATATAGGCGAAAGAAGTAGGTCGATGGAGCTGCGAGGGGCCCACGAGGGTGGGGGCGCGCCTGCCCGCCCTAGGCGCGCCCTCCTACCTCGTGGCCACCTTGCTACTTCCGTGACGTCCACTCCAACTCTCCTGGATCACGTTTGTTCCAAAAAAGATCCTCGCGAAGGTTTCATTCCATTTGGATTTCGTTTGATCTTCCTTTTCTACGAAACACTGAAATAGACAAAAAAATGGCAGTTTGCACCGGGCCTTCGATTAATAGGTTAGTCCCAAAAATAATATAAAAGTTTACAATAAATCCCATTAAACATCGAAAACAGATAATATAATAGCATGGAACAATAAAAAATTATAGATACGTTGGAGACGTATCAGATGCTAGGAAAAGTGATTTAAATTATCATTGATCAAACTTATGCACTTTGCTAGCATTCACACTTCATAAATTATTTCTTTTATCATTTACCTACTCGAGGACGAGTAGGAATTAAGCTTGGGGATGCTGATACGTCTCCAACGTATCTATAATTTATGAAGTATTCATGCCAATATATTATCATTCTTGGATGTTTTACAATCATTTTATAGCAACTTTATATCATTTTTTGGGACTAACCTATTGACCCAGTGCCCAGTGGCAGTTGCTGTTTTTTCTTGTTTTTTACATCCCAGAAAATCAATATCAAACGGAGTCCCAAACGCCGCGAAACTTTTTGTGGATTTTTTGTGGGCCAGAAGACTCCCGATGGGCCAAAGCAGCACCTGGGGGGTGCCCTGAAGGGGCACAACCCACCTCGGCCCTGGCGTGCCCAGGTGGGTTGTGCCCACCTCGGTGGCCTCCCGCACCCCCTCTTTGCACTATAAGTTCCCAAATATTACGAAACCCTTTGGGGTTAACCTAGATCAGAAGTTCCGCCGCTGCAGGGCTCTATAGCCACTGAAAACCAATCTAGACCCGTTTTGGCACCCTGCCGGAGGGGGGATCATCTCCGGTGGCCATCTTAATCATCCCGGCGGCGACCACGATGAGGAGGGAGTAGTCCACCCTCGGGGCTGAGGGTTTGTACCAGTAGTTATGTGTTTAATCTCTCTCTCTTGTGTTCTTGAGATGTGACGATCTTGATGTATCGCGGGCTTTGTTAATATAATCGGATCATATGGTGTTTTCCCTTCTTTATCTTGTTGTGATGAATTGAGTTTTTCCCTTAGAGATTTTGTGGTTATCGGATTGAATACCTTTATGGATTTGAGAACACTTGATATATGTCTTGCAATTGAATGCTCCTAGTGACAATGGGGTATCGTATTGATTCACTTGATATATGTTTTGGCACTCAACTTGTGGATTCCCGCGGTGACATTGGGGTAATCTATGCATAGGGGTTGATGTACGTTCTTGTACTTGCTTCTCCGATAGAAATCATGGGGCACTCTTGTAGTTCTTTGTGTGGACTGAGTATTATGGATATGAATATGCTTTGGTGTTATTCTAGTACGAACCCTAGGATAGATCAACAGAAAAAATAGCTTTGCGTTATTTTAGTACGAACTCTTAAATAGATCGAACGAAAAGAATAGCTTTGAGGTGGTTTAGTACACTACAAACAATTCCTATCTTTTGTTCTTCGCTAATAGGAACTCGGGAGTGATTCTTCATTGCACTTTCAGGGATGATCATATGATCGAACTATGATAGAACTGTTGAGAGATTGCACTAGCAAAAGTATGGACCCTAGGCCTTATTTTTAATCATTGCAATACCGTTTTTGTGCCCGTTTACTATTTGCTACCTTGCTGTTTTTATTTATTCAGATTATAAAAATATATTCCTACCATCCATATTACACTTTTATCACCATCTCTTTGCCGAACTAGTGCGCCTATACAATTTGCCATTGTATTTGGTGTGTTGGGGACACAAGATATTTACTGTATTTGGTTGCAGGGTCGTTTGAGAGAGACCATCTTCATCCTACACCTCTAATGGATTGATAAACTTTAGGTCATCCACTTAAGGGAAAATTGCTACTGTCCTACAAAACTCTGCGCTTGGAGGCCCAACACGTGTCTACAAGAGTAAAGTTCTATAGTAGACATCAGCAACCCTAGTAAAGCAAGCGCTCATGCCCCTGCCTATATATATAGTGGAGTGATTATCTTTTTCTCTCCACCACAAGAATTTTGATTTGTCTATGTGTCATTAAAGAAAAGAAACTCTCTATTTAATGTGACTAACTGTACTACTCCTACTTACTAGTACTAGTATTGTACACTTGTGCTCCCCGGCCCTCCATTCATTGAACAACCCCACGGGTGAATAAACATACAGTACTATTTATATAGAACAAACAAGCTCGAACTATTTTGGCTTTGAGATATCAATGGTACAGTTTGACCACATTGCATCAATGGACTCAGTACTTTGAAGTAACCTATACGTATAAACACATGCCCGGTTTACATTCCAAATCGCTAGCTAGAGCTAGAACTGTATTTTTTACATGTACCACCTTTTTCTTTCGGTTTTCTGCTCCCTGGCGCAATTCATCGACACAAAATTATACTATGAGTAGTTAAAAATTGAGGGCGGGGCTTTTCCCGGGCAGTTCGCGGCAGTTTTCGTGTAGCCGGTTTGAAAGAGAGGCAAGGAGGGTGAGGGAGTAGCGGATTCAACTTACTACTAGAAAGGTAGGGATGTGCGATTTGATGGCATGTTACTGCTATAAAGATGGGGTCTTGTGATATGACTACTCACTATAGTCATTAATTACTTGTGCTACGACTGGGGTGACGCCCCCCTTCCATTCCCCACTCTAATCCGGTGCATGACATGTCGACCCGGATGCTGGCTCTCCCACCTGTCGACGAAGTAAGAAGGAGCAAAGAATCATGCGGTATATAAAAGTGTATATACTACTACTCATGTCGAAGGAGTGCAAAACACAATAGCCCAGTGAACCAGCAGGCGATAGGCCCTAGAAAACAATGTAGCGATATGGCCATAAAAAATAATGTGCTACAGTCCAGCCTCTAGCATGTACAGTACTCCTCTCTTCCTCCTCCTCTCGGTTCATCGCCATCATTCTTTCCCCATTCCCGTGTTTTTCGTATCCTGCGAATCAAAGAGGCCCTTAGACTGGTTTAAGTTCGGTCATTTTTTATAAATGTGTTATGTCCAAAATTTAATGAGCGTGCTTCGGTTTCTATGAAAATAATCCGGTTTGCATGTAGTAATTCATTTATTTATGGGACATTTACATCTATGCCCCTAATTTGCACCCACTCTCAAATTTACCCCTAATTTCAAAGCCTGCTCAAATTTGCCCCTCCGCCGTTAGGTGCACTTACAGAAATACCCTTTTGTGCCGTTACCATCCGGTCAAAGCAGGTCAAAGCCGGTCAAAGGGCTTTGACCGTCCTGAAAAAATAGCAAAGAAATTCTAAAAAATCTGAAAATTTGTGGGATCAAAGATACTCAGGTTTGCAAGGTGCGTGAAAAGTTTCATGCTGTTTGTACATTCCAGGAGCTCGTGTTAGAGGAAAAACAACAAATATGAAAGCCTATGAATAGTAAATTCAAAAAAATAGCAAGAAAATTCAAAAAATATATGAAATATTTTGGCATCAAAGAGGCGTGAGTCTGCAAGTTGCGTGCAGATTTTTGTTGTGTTTGGACATTGGAGGGCTTGTGGAGAAAGAAAAATTGGCTTGGGAAAAAACTTGGGAAAAATGACTATTTTGTTTTTTCTTGCTAGAGCTCCTCGCATGTCATTTGATCACAAAAACTTGCAAGCACCTTGTGCACCCAAGCCACTTTGATGCCAAAAAATTTCATATTTTTTTAAATTTTCTTGCTATTTTATTTCAAATTTATTGTTCACAAGCGTGTAGATTAACTGTTTTTCCTCGCCACGAGCTCCTGGAATGTCCAAATAGCACGAAAATTTGCACACACCTTGGGCACATGAGTATCTTCGATCTCACAAAATTTTAGATTTTTTTGCTATTTTTTTCAGGACGGTCAAAGCTGTTTGACTGGACAGTAACGGCGCAGAAGGGAATTTCTATAAGGGCACCTAACGGCGGAGGGGAAAATTTGAGCAGGCTTTCGAATTAGGGGTATATCTGATTAGGTGGTTCGA
The DNA here is from genome assembly GCF_003073215.2 of Triticum urartu. Taxonomy (NCBI): domain Eukaryota; kingdom Viridiplantae; phylum Streptophyta; class Magnoliopsida; order Poales; family Poaceae; genus Triticum; species Triticum urartu. The sequence goes on along the minus strand of NC_053027.1, from coordinate 319,629,179 downwards.
GTTAGGGACAGAAATGCAAATGGCCCTTTATTTATTTATCCTTCTGCCGAGGGTTTGCATGTAATTCGTGAGGTCTGAAATGTAAAGTACATCGGCATGGTTGAATATGCTCCGAGTCATGCATCCACTACGACCCAGATGCTCCATGTCCCATATGTCAGCGAAAGGAAGCGCGTGGAAATAGCCTAGGAGTACATATAGGACGATAAATGCATGAAAAATATGTACTATGAAGCGTAGCTGCGGTTCGAAAAGGAGACCTAAAGTGATGACAGGTATAGGTCGCACACACCCAACTAGTGGCACTAGACGTATGAGTACTTTTTCCCTAAAAAAGACGTATGAGTACTCAATACTCCTATTCTATCAACACAAGTCCCATCTGACAATAGCGTCCGTGCTACAGCTAGCTCTTCTCCCTCGTTCTCTCTTCTAATTCTAACTCATCTGACGCGCGGTTGGTGTGGTGGGGATTTGCCGATAGTTGGTTTCCCAACAGCGGTCCCACCTGACAGTGAAAATGCTAAGACAACAAGCGTTCCCTAGCTTGAGCGGCGTGCCGGACAGACCGTGTGGGGGTGCGACGCGAATGGCATAGGCATGCTATACTTGTTACACTTTCTCATTTTGAACTCATGACATGTAGTAATGCTCGGTTTTGAATATATAAGTTTGGTTGCTGCGCCAATATATATGTAGTACTCCCTCCATGTAGGTTGGGTCGCTGAAGTCAAAATTTGACACAGAACACAATGGTGACGGACCAGTCTACCTCCATCCTGGTTTATTGCTCCCCATCGTAATTTGTGCCAAATTTTCACCATAAATTTGACTAACAAAAGTTTCATGCGTGTCACCAAAATTATATCATTGAAAAATATGTTCAAATACAAATCAAACAATATAATTTTTGTTGACATCCACTAACATTTTGTCAGTTAAATCTTTTGTCAAAATTTAGAACAAATTGCAAAAGGACTAATAAACCAGGACCGTGGTAGTACACTAGGACGAAGACAGTGATACTACATATAATTAACACCAAATAAGAGCAAGGGATCACATATGTCATTTACGACTCGAATAAAAACACCATACAGTAATAAAACATTAAGGCCACGAGGTGATGCAGTGCTGGTTACAGGAGGCAAGAAGAAAGATGCATCCATCAACGACCTCCTCCTCCTCGACTTAGGGTGCAGCCCCACCGAACAGCGGCTAAGTAGCAGCGACTTTCATGGCCGGGTCAACATGCTTCTGAACAATGGCGTCCAAAGATTCTAGTAGGTGGAAGAAGGCCAACGTCTTTCTGTCCTCGCTGGCCTTATAGTGGCCTATGTAAAAGATTTCCTCGTCGACGTGGATGTGCAGGTCGACAGTTTCTTGCATGGCGAGGCATTGCGTGGAGAGCGCAGCCTCGAGGTGCACATTCTTCGTCGTGACCTCGGGCAGCTGCAGGGCCACTAGTGCTTCAAAGAGTTTGTCACCTTGGAGGCTGATGAGGGTGGCAGGCAACGAGGAGCCGGGGCGTGCGGGCTGGAGCAGTACAGCAATGTCATCCGCGCGCTTCTTGACGGCGGTGAACTTTTGGATGGAGTGGACCATCATCTCGTCCATGCGAGAGGCGAAACTGGCGTCAGCGAGGGCTATGACGCTGGCGGTCACTAGCACCGTCTGGAAACGCTGCACGGTGCAGGGACGCAGGCCGGCACCTTGGATGATCTGGCACAGTCGACTGCCGCTCGTGTCCATCGCCTCCATAGGTGCTTGTGGCTTCTGGTAACTTGGTCTTGGGTCTTGGATTGGAGTGAGCAGTGGTGTGTATGATTTGGTAGATGGATTGGAGTGGTGTCCCACCTTTGTATGAGAGTCCAAATTGCGTTGCATTCACATCGTGCTTGCTCCATTCTGCTTCTCCAATTAATTCCCCCTGCATGCTAATTGAGGATGCATCATTGACCGTTCAACATCTCGCGAACCGCTACCCTCTCCCTCCTTGGCATTAAAGCCGTATGAATGTAAATGCGGGTCAAGAAGAGAGTAGTCATTACTACATTGTGCACCGCGACCAAGGCGGAGGGGAAAATGAGAGAACTTAATATTTACGGTAGTACTACAATTGCACGCAATGAACCAACCGCAGCATGCCATGCTAGGTAGTATCAAGGCATTAAAAACATACACGGCCCACGGCTCTTATTGGTTAATTCCTTTCTTCATGTGAACAAACAACAAACAAGGTTGAGTTAATCCACCACGCCTATGTATTTTGGGATTATATGGTTTTCATAAGTCATTGACACAATAACCGTAAGATCTACATCCAAGGTGGCACCTATTGGACGCAAATGGCAATAGAAAAGAAATGCCACAAAACCGTGACACCACGCCCCTCCCCTACACATAAGACTGGCACGCGAGCGTACGCAACTCCCATGTTCGGGTTGTGTGTGGCCCTTCGCCTCTTCGAGAAGTCGAGCAATGATGTCATTTAAAAATGGAATAAAAATGCCATACACTAACAAAACATTAAGGCCACGAGGCGATGCAGTGCTGGTTACACGAGGCAAGAAGAAAGATGCATCCATCGACGATGTCCTCCTCCTCGACTCAGGGCGCCAGCGCACCAAACAGCGGCTAAGTAACAACGGATTTCATGGCCAGGTTAATGTGCTTTTGAACAATGGCGTCCAAAGATTCCACCCGCTAGAAGAAGGCCAGCGTCTTTCTGTCCTCGCTGGCCTTGTAGTGGCCTAAGTAGACAATTTCCTCATAGACGTGGATGTGCAGGTCGACGGTTTCTTTGATGGCGATATGATGCGCGGAGAGCATGACCTTGAGGTGCACATTCTAAGTCGCGACCTCCGGCAGCTGCAGGGCCACCAGTGCTTCAAAGAGTTCGTCACCTTGGAGGCCGATGAGGGTGGCAGGCAACAAGGAGCCTGGGCGCACGGGCTGGAGTAGTACGGCAAGGTCGTCCGCGCACATCTTGGCAACGGTGAACTTGCAGATGGAGCGAACCATCATCTCGCACATGAGAGAGCAGAAGCCAGCTTCGACAAGGTCAATGATACCGGCGGTCGACAGCACCATTTGGAGACACTGCGCGGTGCGGGGCCGCAGGCCGGCGTCTTGGACGATCTGGCTCAGCCGACTGCCGGTCGCATCCATCGACGCCATGGGTGCTTGTGGCTTCTGGTCACTTGGTCTTTGTCCTGGATTGGAGTGAGCAGTGTTGCGCAGAGACTAGGAGTAGATGGATTGGACTGCTGGGCAGCCTTCATATGAGAGTCCAAACTACGTTGCATTCACATCGTGCCGGCTCCATTCTGCTTCTCCAATTAATTCCCCCTGCATGCTAATTGAGGATGCATCATTGACCATTCAACATCTCGCGAACCGCTACCCTCTCCCTCCTTGGCATTAAAGCCGTATGAATGTAAATGCGGGTCAAGAAGAGAGTAGTCATTACTACATTGTGCACCGCGACCAAGGCGGAGGGGAAAATGAGAGAACTTAATATTTACGGTAGTACTACAATTGCATGCAATGAACCAACTGCAGCATGCCATGCTAGGTAGTATCAAGGCATTAAAAACATACACGGCCCACGTCTCTTATTGGTTGATTCCTTTCTTCATGTGAACAAACAACAAACAAGGTTGAGTTAATCCACCGCGCCTATGTATTTTGGGATTATATGGTTTTCATAAGTCATTGACACAATAACCGTAAGATCTACATCCAAGGTGGCACCTATTGGACGCAAATGGCAATAGAAAAGAAATGCCACAAAACTGTGACACCGCGCCCCTCCCCTACACATAAGACTGGCACACGAGCGTACGCAACTCCCATGTTTGGGTTGTGTGTGGCCCTTCGCCTCTTCGAGAAGTCGAGCCATGATGTCATTTAAAAATGGAATAAAAATGCCGTACACTAACAAAACATTAAGGCCACGAGGCGATGCAGTGCTGGTTACACGAGGAAAGAAGAAAGATGCATCCATCCACGACGTCCTCCTCCTCGACTCAGGGCGCCAGCGCACCAAATATCGGCTAAGTAACAACGGATTTCATGGCCAGGTTAATGTGCTTTTGAACAATGGCGTCCAAAGATTCCACCCGCTGGAAGAAGGCCAGCGTCTTTCTGTCCTCGCTAGCCTTGTAGTGGCCTAAGTAGACAATTTCCTCATAGATGTGGATGTGCAGGTCGACGGTTTCTTTGATGGCGACGTGATGCGCGGAGAGCACGACCTTGAGGTGCACATTCTAAGTCGCGACCTCCGGCAGCTGCAGGGCCACCAGTGCTTCAAAGAGTTCGTCACCTTGGAGGCCGATGAGGGTGGCAGGCAACGAGGAGCCTGGGCGCGCAGGCTGGAGCAGTACAGCAAGGTCGTCCGCGCACTTCTTGGCAACGGTGAACTTGCGGATAGAGCGAACCATCATCTCCCACATGAGAGAGGAGAAGCTAGCTTCGACAAGGTCAATGATGCCGGCGGTCGACAGCACCATTTGGAGACACTGCGCGGTGCGGGCCCACAGGCCGGCATCTTGGACGATCTGGCACAGCCGACTGCCGGTCGCATCCATCGACGCCATGGGTGCTTCTGGCTTCTGGTCACTTGGTCTTTGTCCTGGATTGTAGTGAGTAGTGTTGCGCAGAGACTAGGAGTAGATGGATTGGACTGGTGGGCCACCTTCATATGAGAGTCCAAACTACGTTGCATTCACATCGTGCTGGCTCCATTCTGCTTCTCCTATTACTTACCTCTGCATGCTAATTGAATGAGGAGGCATCATTGACCGTTCAACGTTTCGGGAACCGCTACCCTCTCCCTCGTTGGCATTCAAGCCGTATCAACGTAAATGCATGTCAAAAAGAGACTAGTCAGTAGTAGTACTCAATATTGTGGACCACGACCAAGGTGGGGAGGCAAACGAGAGAACTTAATACTCCCTCGGTTCCTAAATATTTATGGTCTAGATTCACTCATTTTGCTCCGTATGTACACATTTACGGTGTAGTCACTTGTTGAAATCTCTAGAAAGACAAATATTTAGGAACGGTGGGAGTATTTGCTAATTAGTAATACCATTGCATGCAATGAACTTACCGCTGCATGTCGTGCTAGGTACTATGTCCCACGTCTCTCATTGGTTGATTCCTATTCATGTCTACAAACAAGAAACGTGGTCGGGTTGGCACCTATTGGTTGATTATTTGATTTTCCTAAGATGACTATAACTAGCAATCGCAACAATATTCGTAACATCTGCATCTGACGGTGGCACCTATTAGACGCAAACAATAGTAGAAAAGAATTGCCACAAAACTTCCACACCATGCCCACCCCTACACAAAAGACGGCCACGCGAGCGTTCGCAGCTGCCACGTTCGGGTTGCCCTTGGCTCTTCGCCTCTTCGAGAAGTCGAACAATGATATTCCTACTTGTACAGTATCGGATCAACTGCTGCATGTCCATCCACCGCATGTGGGAGGGATAGCCTGTTGTAGTAAGCAAAAGCATCTCCTCGTCCGCAAGCCACCACGCGCATGGTCGAGGGAGAGGGCGTACTATTAGTAATCAAGCTGATCCTCGTTGTATGAGTTGACGCGACACATCATAGCACTGGCCCCACATGCTTGCCTCTAAACTTGGTTAAAAGACCAGTAATGTACAATATTTGCTGCAACCTCTAACATTTACCCCACCACAAATTAAAATATATATTCCTCTCTTGACCAGATCAGCATCCAAACTACAATCACCAGGATGATAGGTAGGGCCAGAAGATTATTTTAATCAAAAAATTGCTTCAAGACTTCCTCATAGCATGGAGCCGACTCCAATGATTTTAAGCTTAGAGCCATGGTACATGCTATCCTAGACTATACTATACTACCTCCCCTACACATGAAACTGCCACACGAGCGTTCGAGTTGAGCTTGGCTGTTCGCCTCTTCGGGAAGTCGAACAATGATGGCACTACTACGGTGGAGTACTACTAGTATGCTTCTAGCCATCTGACATCGAATGAACTTCTGCATCTCCACCACGTGCGGGAGGGAGACCGTGTAGCGAAAGGTTCTCCTGGTCCTGCGAGCCACGCTCATGGGCGAGGAAGAGGGCAATCTCACGCTTCTCCTTGTTCTACGAGTTGACGCGACACATTAAAGCAGTCACTTGCTATATTTTAATAATTTGCATTTACCAATGCATTAATTACAATGCATGCATGCATGCCATCACTTTCCTTTTGATACTTGCATTTGTTGTTTTACTCCACCTTGAAGTAGTATGAATATGTGATGGTAAAACTTTCTAATGCCCCGACCCTAAAGCGAGAGATGGTGGTGCACAAGGAGGGTGAGATCACGCCGATGGAACATGACCTGATGATGGAGGTCTCTATGGACCTCACCTTGCTCCACTGCCCCTTGTGCGGATGCCTCCCCCCTTGAAGCCTCTAGTGTACTGTCACAGCCCCAGCTTTGGCCTTGCTTGTGGACTAGTCTTGGTTGTTGCATCATGTTTAATTTCTCAAAAACTTGAAATGGGGGTGACAGAAACCCCAGCACCACCTAATCCAACTAGGGTTACTGAAATACTTTTTCAATGAACCTAAAGTGCCCTTAAAAATGATCATCATTTTTGTCTTGGTTTAGAACCTCTACCAAAAATGGCTCACATTTTTCTAGGACCACTTGGGTCACTGAATTAGATCATAAGTTATTTGCATTTGGGCATTTAAATGCTATAAATTATTTTAAGCGCCCAAATAATCTTGATTTTAAATGAGGGCTGTTGGAAATAATCAAACCAGTAACCACAAATATTTTCATGATTTTTGAAAATGCTCTGGCATTTTTAATAAAGACAAAAAAATGCAGGAAATAGAAAACAGAAACTAAATTTACAAAAGACAGAAGAGGAGAGGAAACCTACCTGGCCCACCTACCTGTAGCCGGCCCAGCTTAACCGACCCAGACCACTTACCTCCTCGCTTGTCGTCTTCCTTCTACCAGTAACCGACCCAGACCATTTAGAACCTCTACCAGTCCTCGCATGTCCACCTGCTCGCCTGGAGATGCCCAGCACCCCCTGCACTTCTCCCCTCTCTCCCACGCCCTCATTCTCTCCTCTGTCTCTCTCTCTCACGCGTACGGCCGAACGTCACTTTCGCCGTCGCTTGCACTTGCCGCGGCCAGAGCCACCTCCTTGCCCTCCGCCCGAGTCCAGAAGCTCCGCCACATCTGCCTCATCCTCTCCGTCAACTCACGCGACGCCGGACAGCTCAAAGCACCGCCCCCGAAATCTTCTTCCTCCTCGGTTCGCCGAGATCGACCTCGCCGCCCTGCTCAGCTCCGACCCACCGTGAGCTTCTACGCCGCCTCCCCCTCTTCTTTGCTTTGTTTGTGCCCTCTAACCGCCTCCTCCACCGGAGCCGAGACCCTCTGCCGCAAGAGCTCGTCGCCGGTGTTGCTCCGGCGACCATTTGGTCGTGCCAATGTGCCAAACACGCCCGCCGCACCGCTTAGTGCCTTGCCCGCGCTTTAGTTCGCGTGTTTGCTCGCCGCAGCCGAGCTCCGACCGCCGCGCTTCTCGTTGTCGGCGTCGTTTCCATGCACCCCAGCCACCGCCGCCTGCTGCGTTGGAAGCGCGCGAACATGCGCTTCGCGTAGAGCCCCTCCGCTGCTCGAATGGTCTCCGGAGGAGGAATTCCGACGACCTCCCCGCGACTGGCCACGCCGGCGGCCTTAACTCCGGCTAAACACCAGTTAGGCACTAACCAAATGACCCCCTGGGTCGCTGACAAGTGGGCCCAGGCCCCTGCTAATTTAGGTTAAGCGCTAACTAAACTTAATTAGCCTTGTTAATACTGACATGTGGGCCCAAGGCTTTAACTAGTCTAGTTTAGTATTAGTTTAGAGCTAATTAACTTAGGTTAATTAATTAGACACTGACATGTGGGTAGCAGCTGTCAGGTTTGACCTGGGCTGGCGCCTTTGACCTGCTAACGTCACATCGACGTCATGCTAACGCAGTTAACCATTTTCTGGATTAAAACAATTCAGGAAATTCCAGAAAATGCTCTAAACTTCTAGAAGTCATAGAAATTAATCTGTAACTCCAAATGCAAAGTTTTATATATGAAAAATGATCAGAAAAATCCAATCTTTCCATTTGTACTAGTTTCATGCATTTTAAAGCAACTTAACCCTAGTGTTATATCAAAACATGATAATGCACTATTTAAATTCATAAGATGAGTTTGGGGTTGAACCTTTGGTTCAAAATGGCTCAAACCCATCTGGTTGTAGTTGCATTAGCCCAACACACTCATTTTGCCATGTCATGTGCATGCATCATATTGTTGCATATCGCCATGTATTGATTGTGTTATCGGCGCAATCTCCGTGGTAGGTTCTGCTTCCGAGGATATTCACGAGTATCCAGTTGAAGGGCAGTACCCCTCGACCACTCTGTCAAGCAAGCAAAACCCCGTTGTACATTCCAATACAATCCTACTCTCTTGCTCCTACACTCTTTTACCGCATTAGGACATCAACGATTCAAGTGTTACTTGTTGCGGGAGTTGAACCCCTTTCCTCTGCATGAACTATCGTTGCCACAGTAAATAGATGAAACCCACTAGCATGAGTAGGAGTTGTTTGAGCCCTGATGTGCCTACTCATTCATGCTTGTTGTCATGCCTGCTACTGCTTATAGTTGAGTCAGGTCTGATTCATCGGGGATGAATTGGAATGTGGTGAGCATGTCCTACTGTTGAGAGCTAAGTGTGTGAACACAATTTGGTAACGGTAGCGGTGAGAGGCCATGTAGGAGTACATGGTGGTTTGTCTCATTAAAACCGTCCTCAGGAATTGAGTTCTGTGTTTGTGATCCATGAAAAGTTACTACCACACATTGGGATCCTTAATTGACTCTCTCGACTTGTTAATCGCCTTGATCTCTGTCCAGGAGTTGCAACTAGTTTCTGGTGTTTGTAGGATATGTGTTGGAGGCCGTGTGTAGCACTGACCCTAGGGGTGGGCTATGATGCGGTAGATACACCATGGCACGGTGTACTGAGTCGCCCGTTTGGTGTCTCGGGAACCCTGCACACATCGTTTGGGGCCGTGAGCGACACCCCGGTCGGATCTCCTTGTGGATGGAACTCGAATAGGCGATAAACCTGGACTAGGGACTTGTGTGGTTAATCAGGTCGTGGCCGACACCCTCGTTGGGCTTACGCTTGAAGGTTGCCGAGTACATGTCATGCAAACGGCGATAAGTGGTGAGAGAGTGTGTGAAGAAGTACACCACTGCAGGGTTAACATCATCTATTCGAATAGCCGCGTCTGCGGTAAAGGACCTCTGGGTTGCCTGTATAGTTCATAGACAAGTGAAAGTGGATAGTCTAAAATGCGCAAGATAAGCGTGAGTGCTATGGATGGCATTCTCGTAGGGAGACAGGAGAGGATCCATAGTGGTGTATTGATTGGTGAATATGTGGACTCGTGTGCGCCACCTCAAAAGAGTTACTTGCAGTCGTAGTTCAGGATAGTCACCGAGTCAAAGCTGGCTTGCTGGAGTTAAACCCCACCATCCCTTTGTTGATGCCGATGCATATGTAGATAGTTCGGATGTAAGTCTTGCTGGGTACATTTGTACTCATGTTTGCTTAATTTATGCTTTTGCAAAGAGACTTTAGTCTCGCTAGTAGTTCCGTGTGGACTTCGACGTTTAGCTTGTTACCTCAGCTACGATCTTGTGCCCTCGGCAGGGTCTTGTAGTTAGTCAGGCTTCTCAGCCTTTTCCATTTGTAGTTGTTTGTACTCAGACAAGATAAGCTTCCGCATGTGCTATTGCTTGTATTACTTGAATGTTGGGTCATGAGACCGATATTTGTAATATCTGATTCTTCGGAGTCTTATGAATAAATACTTTGGGTCGTAGAGTTTTGTTGTGATGCCATGTTGTATTTACACATATCGAGCATATTGTGTGTATGATTGAAATGCTTGGTATGTGTGGGATCTGACAACCTAGTTGTTTATCCTTGGTAGCCTCTCTTACCAGGAAATGTCTCCTAGTGCTGCCACTGCGCCATGGTAGCTTGCTACTGCTCCGGAACACTTAGGCTGGCCGGCATGTGTCCTTCTTCATTCATGTGTCTGTCCCTTTGGGGAAATGTCACGTGGTGTCTACCGGAGTCCTGTTAGCCCAGCTGCTACAGCCCAGATTCACCCGCTGATGACCGACACGTTCGTTGCTAGGTCATGCATGCGTGTCCCTATAAGTTAGTGCCACTTTGGGTTTACGACTAGTCATGTCGGCCTGGGTTCTTTGTCATATGGATGCTAGCGACACTATCATATACATGAGCCAAAAGGCGCAAACGGTCCCGGGCTAGGTAAGGTGGCACCCGTGGGAATACCGTGCATGAGGCCGCAAAGTGATATGATGTGTTACATGCTAGGTCTGTGTGATTTAGGATCGGGGTCCTGACATGTATTTGAATACACCTCGTCCGTTTGGCTGATCCAGCAACATTCAGGTTTCTTGATTGATGTGTTGTACTATTGATTTGTGCAGTGCAAGGGAGGGCACATGGCCTGTGCGGACTGTCGTGGCGAGCATCCCGGGAAATAGAGGCAGTGCCAGAAGTGTGAGCACGGCGGCGGCTTCGACATGCGGAACATTGCGATGGATGTCGTCCTCTCCTAGGTTAGGGTGGAGTGTCTGCACAAAGTCTGTGGGCTCTACGTCACTTACCAAAAGCTCGCCGATCACCAGAGCGTGTGTCTGCTCGCGCTCTACAAATGCCCCGTGCCCGTCTGCACCTATGAAGGCCCGCCATCGGTGCTCCCCCACCACATCAGCGATGTGCATCCCATGCTCATGCAGAGGATCCAGTACGGCAAGGTGCTCCAGCTGCAAGTGTCGGATTTCGGGTTCCAGCAAAACCCTTGAGGTTCGAACACTGGGGTGCGCACGAAGATCTCTCCCCCTCTAGCTCTCGCCCTCGCCACAATCTCAAGTCTTAGCGTGTCGAACTCACAGAACAAAGGGACACAAGATTTATACTGGTTTGGGCCACCGTTGCGGTGTAATACCCTAATCCAGTGTGGTGTGGTGGATTGCCTCGTGGGCTGAGGATGAACAGTTACAAGGGGGAGAACGGCCTCCTAAGGAGAGGTGTTCTTGTGCTTGGCGAGCTTGTGTGGTGTCTGGTGTTCTAAATAATCCTCTCCCTTTGCTGAGGTGGTGGCTAGTCCTATTTATAGAGGCCCTGGTCCACTTCACAAATATTGAGGGGGAAGGGATACCACAACGGCCAGGTTTGAAGGGGGACAACTAGTACAAGTTATCCTGACAAAAGTATTCTTCGCCTGCCAAGGGCTGTGGTGGTGATGCCGTCTTGGGCTCCACGGTGACCTCCGGCCTGCCGTCCTACTGGTCTTGGTCTTGTTGCATCGATATGGAAACCTTTGCTTCATGCCTCGGGATTCCGCGCCTGAGCTTGCCTCTTTAGCACCAAAGAGGAAACGAGGGCACTGTGCGTGCTAGCACCCGCCTGGTGCCCGCCTGGCCTTGGTCGTCATGGCTTATGTCACGGGGACCTTGTGAGGTCTCCCTTGCCTTGACCTCTCCGATCCTCGCGAGCTAGCTTGGTGAGGCTGCCCCCGAGGAGGTCTTGCGTCATCCGCCTCGCGAGGCTTGGCCCCTCGCAAGGGTCTTGAGTGTTTGCTGATGAAGATGGGCCGCACAGGGCCGCTGGTGGAGCCATGCCATGGGCCACAGGTAGGCAAGTCGGGGACCCCCATTCCTAGAACACCGACAGTAGCCCCCGGTCCCAAGGCACACTCGGACTTGGCTTCAAGGCGAAGCCAAGGGGCAAGTGCGGAGCCCCGCGGGCCCTAATAGCCTGCAGCTTTGGCTGACGTGTGGCGACCAATGGGACATGGGCGGCCTCGCTTCCCCACGCAGCCTTGATATCCATCTAGCTAGGCGGACATCGTGATTTACACTGTTATCCCTCTTTGCTTGGCGACGCGCCCCTCCTAGTCTCCTGCCCTTCTGAATCAGTAACCTCCTCTTCCAATCTATCCCGAGCCCGGCAATCCTTGCTGCCATGGCACCCCGGTGAACGGAGAAGGGAAAGGAGAAGGCTCAGTCTTCAGCCGGGCCACCCTCGGCCATTGAACCCGCTGTGGGCCGGTCATTGGTGCTCAACAAGGAGGCCATGGTCAAGGTCCGCCCAGCGCTCGCCACCGCCTTCAACAAATGGGGGGAGACGGCGGCTTGGCCCGCGTCCCATGCCTCTGTCGATAGGACAGCCATTGAGGTCCAATTCTTCATTGATGCCCTGTGGGCTGGCCTGTTTCCTCCCTTCTCCGCCTTCTTCAACGTCGTGCTCTCCCACTATCAGATCCATATGTTGCACCTAGATCCCCAATCAGTCGCCCTTCTTGCTGTCTCCGCCTTTGTTTGTGAGGCCATGGTAGGCATTGCTCCTTCCGTGGTCCTACTACGCCATTTCTTCTCGCTGCACCTGACTAATCCTCGGCAAATCTCGGGATGCCTGAGCTTCCAGGCCGTGGCCGTGACGGCCGGCTTCAGAATCGACTTTGAGCTCCCACCGTCTGCGACTGGCTTTCGGACATGATGGGTGTACGTGGATGTTGGCGTGCTCGGCCCCCTGCTCTTCACGCCGTCGGCACCCGCCGTTCCCAGCTCCGGCCGGGGCCACGAGAAGCTCGCGGACTCCCGCCTCGTCTTCGTCTGGCTCCGGTTGAAGATGCTGAAGGATCTCGGCGTGACTGCGCCCAATGTGGTGAAGGAGTTCCTCTGACGACGCGCCGCCTCACTCCAACGTCATACCTAGCCGATGTGGGCCTTGTCCGGCGGCCAGGATGGCATGAAGCTTCAGGAAGCGGGGCTTCCACTCGAAGCACAACGAACGGTGCTCGAGGTCTTGACGGGCGACCCCTCGCCAGCCGACATGTCGTAGGAGGGGTGTCTCTTATACTGCTGCTCAAACAGGGTGGAGTTCACCGGGAAGATGCCTCCCTTTGATGAATGGGGGCCGTGCCCAGCTGGCCTTGAATGGCCCGCAAGAACCCGGTCTCCGTGACTCCCCTCCCGGTCGCTAGCACCGAGCTTGCCCCAAGAGTGGATGCAGGGGGACAAGCTCCGCTTGAGGCTGGAGGCGTGGGTGCTGAGGCATCGGCACCGCTCGAGGCTCCTGAGGTTCCATCCTTAGGAGCTTGTGACTCTTTCCTGGGGGCGATAGCTAAGGGGGTGACACAATCCGCTGCTCGTGAGGTTGAAGCTCCTGAGGTCTTGGTGGGCCACCATGAGGCGGTGCCCGGAGGATCTCCTCACCCCAGCACTCCTGAGGCCATCTCCTCGGGAGCCTCACCAACCGTGCCCCGCGCTGGTTGCCATGTCCAATGCTTCGGCCGGCTCCGTCTGGACTTCGACGCGCTCCGCAAGAGGAAAGGGTCTCCAAGCTATAGCAGTGGTGCCGTCCAGCTATTGAAGCATAGGAAGTATATCGCCATAGACGAGTGAGTACCTTATCTTTTTGATTTCTTGAGTGCTACTTCTCCTCCTGACTGTGGCTCCTCAGGTCCCTTCTGTTAGGGCCACGAAGTCTCCCGAGAAGCAACCTCCTCCTGCCTTGAATCCGTCACTGGCCTTGAGCGTCCCAAGTCGGTGTGCCGCGCCCGGCGCGAGGTCAGCCGGAGTGGCAAGCGCGCTAGCCTGGCACCTCGATCCCGCGCCTTTTCTGTCTCTCCTTCACGGCCTTGCCGGGGGCGCGGCAAGCATGCCAAGGGCTCCCCCTCTGGTTGTGGACGGCGGCTGGATGGCTTCGAAATTGGCTTCTAGTTTGAGCATTGGGCCCTCACCCGTCCAAGCCTCCGCCATGGCCCAGACGGTGATTGGGGAAATGCCAGCCCCCAGCCCCCTGCTGGGGGGAGCGAGCCACTTCGGGCCCCTTGAGCGACCCTTCTGTGGGTGATGGGCCTGGTCGCACACTCAAGCTTGCGCGCAAGCCGAGCGTCATCCGCCACGAGCTCTTTCAGGAGGCAATGGGCGCGATGAGCCGGCTCGATGGAGAACTCACCGATGTTGACACGTGCCTTGAAACCGAGGGCCTCCGGTTGGTAGAGGAGTGGCATCAACTGAAGGTAGCCATCAACTTCAGGCGCCTCCAGCATGACCATGCCAACACAGAGGCCGAGGAATCCCTGGAAACCTCGCGCGAGGCCAGCGCCCAAGCCTAGGAGGAAGCCAGGGAGGCCGACTGTCGCCGCGCGGTCTCCGAGGAGCGCAGGCGGGAGTTGCTGGTCTTGAACGCCTCTTTGGAGCAGCAGTTGGAGGCGTGCAGGGCTGCCCTAGCGTTGATGAAGGGGACACCTGCCGAGGAGGAAGAGATCCATAAGCACGACGAGACGCTGGCGCTAGAAGCCACGGAGCGTAGTCTTGAGCTTGAGAGGTTGGAGACGAGGGAGCGCCAAGTTGCCCAAGCAGAGGATGCCGCTAACGCGTGCAAGGCGAGGATCCAGGAGGAGGTCGACAGCAGGGTGGCGGAGGCTCGTGCAGACCTTGACAGCAGGTATGGCACGAAGCTGGAGCTTGTGGGAGCCAAAGCTGATGGCCGGAGCTCCATCTTGAGGTCGAAGTTGGCGGAGGCAGAGCAGTGGGAGAAAGCTGCCGCTGCCGCCCTGATCTCTGTGTTGGACGAACTAGCCTCTGCCCGCGCTGAACTGCTCCCACTCCAGCAGCGAGTCACCGTCGCCGAGTCCCTCGCATAGCAGAGCAGGGAGGAAGCACTCCGTCGGTGGACGCTGGAGCGCGTGCATGCCCCCATGCTCCAAGGGCTCAGGACCAAAGCTAACGCGGCACTAGGCACCAACTGCGACGAATATGCCCCTCATCCCCACTCAGACGATTATGCAAGGCATCTTCGCTTTTTCACTGATGTGGTGACATGCCTGGAGAACCGATCCGAGAGGGCTCGCGAGCTTGTTGAAGAGAGGAGTCGTGGCCTTCTCGGGCGCGCGTTCTCCCGTGTCTTCAGCCACCTCCAGAACATCAACCCCAACTTAGATTTTGACACCACCATTGCCCCTGTACCCGGGTCCATCCGGGGCGACCTGGTGCGCTGGGTGGACGAAAATGTGGATGCTCCAGTCAGGGCCTTCGCCTCCAAGGACGACGCAGTGGTAGTCGCGGCGGATGAAGGTGATGTGGTCGTCGATGGTGAAGGCGTCCCCGGCAATGATGGCGGTGATGCCAGCGACGGCGACAACGACGCCAGTGACGCGTCTGAGAGCTACCCGGAGGACGCAGTGATCGCATTTCCGATTGAGCCCGTGCTTCCTCATCGTTTACCCTTAGTTAGGGCCAGTTCCAAACCGGCTCGTGAGGTCGTGAGCTTCTGAGGGGCCTGTCGATCCGTCCGAGAGGGCCTCGCGAGAAGCAAGCGCCAACCATAGAAGGACGTGCGTGCCACGCGCGCGCCACACCCAGCCCCCGCTCGCAAGGGGTTCACGAGGGGGAGGCAGCAGGTGCGAGCTCTAAATCAGGGCAAGGAACCAAATCACAAGAAATCGCATGAAGATCAAAGAGACCCCCCGCGCATACCAATGAAAATTCAACTTCAAACTTAAATCCAAGGCCAGAAAACAGGGCTACAGAAAGGAGGTTAAAAGCAAATGGCCACGTCCGGAGCCTAGTCTAGTCTTCTGGTCTTCCACCAGCGCGGAGCATGGCACATCCACTATTACGTGGGCGGGAGCCCCCAAGGCCCGAGGGCGGCTCTCCGGAGACTCCGGGGCGTGTACAGCCCCACTCATTATTACGTGAGAGTGTCACGAACGGTGGACTTCACAGGCGCGAGCCTTGCTTCATATCGCCAGACGAGGGCCCCGCCTTGCGCCGCCATCGACCACCGTTGGGGCGTCCGGAAACCAGGACGATGCCAAGCGGCAAAGGGGATGCCAACGGCGCCCTCGGCGACCACGGGCCCTCTGACGTGGGGAAGGCTCGCCAGCGCCTCCCCAGCAGAGGACCTACCTCTGAGCGATGCCTTGCTCCGTGCGATGCGGAGAGGGGCCTTGCTCCCGGCTCCTCCCCCGTAGCCCCCAATGCACCTCCCCTGGCGAGATGGGGCTGCCGTGCTGGGGCTGTCGTCTACCTCTGTGACCTAATTCACTTGCAACCCATGGTTAGCTTAAGCCTGCTCCTAAGAGATTAGTGGTACCCTGTAGCTGCTGTCGCGGCGAGGTCAGTGAGGCCTTCGGGTGGCTCTTGGAAGGCCTGAACTTCCAGCATCTCCTCTTCCCAACCCGGCTCGAGGAACTAGCCGGGGTCATCTTCCGGCGTGTACTCTTGGTCCATCATGCAGGGCACATAGACCTCCAGAGTCGTCGCCTCGGAAACCTCGCTGAAGTGCCCCACACTCCACAACGCCTGGCCCGGCACTCCAGGGTAGTTGGGCGGCATCCTGCTGGAACCATGGAGGGTGATGCTTACGCGTGAGCCCATTGGGGGAGGCACATGTGTGGTTGGGTGTCCGGTGCCGACGAAACCTCCTGGTGTGCCTGGGGGCGCGCGGGTGCGACGAGGCCCACCGTGTGGTCCGACCACAGCCTGAGGTGTAAGCAAGGAGCAGAAAGGTGGCACACCCCTCGCTGCGGCGTCCAATAGCTCAGCCACACGCTCCAGCAAAGCATCTCGGCCACTCTCCATCAGTTGGCATCGCAGTAGCTCCCGCGCCACCGTGAGTGCGGCCCTCATATTTGCTTATTCCCGCCGGGTGTGTGGCGCCGTTGCCGCAGCGTAGCTGGAGGCTCTTGCAGCGGCCCACGCTTGCCGTGGAGTAAGGGTGGATTGTAACGCCCCGGATATAACTTTCCCAATTTGTACTCCAACTCTTGCCGTTTCCGGTGTTAAGTTATATTTATTTTTCTTG
Source organism: Triticum urartu (assembly GCF_003073215.2). NCBI lineage: Eukaryota > Viridiplantae > Streptophyta > Magnoliopsida > Poales > Poaceae > Triticum > Triticum urartu. The sequence goes on along the minus strand of NC_053027.1, from coordinate 319,612,184 downwards.
GGTTCGGGTCTTTGTCTCTGTGTGTTGTTGTCTTTGTCATGCATCTCATATCATGTCATCATGTGCATTGCATTTGCATACGTGTTCATCTCATGCATTCGAGCATTTTCCCCGTTGTCCGTTTTGCATCCCGGCGGTTCGTTCTCCTCCGGTGGTCATTTCTAGCTTTCTTTTGTGTGTGGGGATTAAACATTTCCGGATTGGACCGAGACTTGCCAAGCAGCCTTGGTTTACTACCTATAGACCGCCTGTCAAGTTTCGTATCATTTGGACTTCGTTTGATACTCCAACGGTTAACTGAGGGACCGAAAAGGCCTCGTGTGTGTTGCAGCCCAACACCCCTCCAATTTGGCCTAAAACCCACCAAACTCTACTCCATCACCTAGAGCGTTCGATCACGATCGCGTGGCCAAAAACCGCACCTCATTTGGACTCTCCTAGCTCCCCCTATGCCTATATATACACCCCCCTCCAAAAATTCGCGGTGCAATCAACCCCTAACCCTAGTCTCCCCTTCCTCCGCGCGCTGGACACGTCCGCCCGGCACCGGACACGTCCGCCGCCGCTCCCTCGCCCTCTCCCGAGCCGCCACATGGCAGCGCCACCTCCTCCCGCCGCCGGCCCGTCCCGGCCCGAAGCCGGCCCTCCGCCGCCTCCAGCGAGCCAGAGAGCGCCGCCCGCGCCCGCGTCATCCTCCCCGCGGCCGGTGGCCGAGCCCCACGACGCCGGCGCTGGAGCCCGCCGCTCCGCCGCCCGCGCCTCCTCTCGCCGCCCGGTGACGCCGCCGCCCTCGCCGGCCACCGCGGCGCCCTCGCCGCCCCGCCGACGCCACCTCCCCGGCCGGCCTCGCCTCCCCTCTTCTCCTCGCCGATGAACCACCTCGCCAGAGATCTCGGGCGCCTCAAGCTGCTACAGTGAGCCTCGGGAACCGTGCGGATCTGGATCTGGATAAATAAGTCGGTTGACTTTCTCCTCCGAACCCTAACTTTTATGCCTACTTTGACCAGTGATAACTTTGCATCCGTAGCTCCGATTTGGGCATATAGTATATCAAAATGTTCGCCTCGACGAGTACATCATTTCATTCCATTGCATCATTTTCATTTGAGTTCATATTGATGCCCGAAATGCTGTTAGAAGGAGGCCTCGTGAGTTAATTGTCAGATCTGCTAGTTCATCTTAGACTTTTGTCATTTTTTCCATGATTATTGTGTGCATGATATGCCTGTGAGTCCTTCATATGTTTTGTTAAGCATTTTGTTATCTTTCCATAGGTGCAACCCATGCATTTTTGTGATGTGTGCGGTGACTTGTGCAAGCTTGCAAAGTGAGGCACCCGGTAATCTGTTTTCAGGGACTTGGTAGTTTTCACTAAGTCTGGGATTATTTAGTTCATGATGCCATATGTTCTTGCTGTTTCCTAGTGATCCGTGCCTTTTTTTGAGGATGATCAGTAAATGAGTTTTGTTAATCTTGTTATGATCTATCCATCAATGTCTTTGTTTGCAATTATGGAGCACCCTAGCTTGAGTCAATCGAGCTCTACTTTTGCTTCATTGTGAATCTGGGCAGATCGTCAACTAGTTTGCGATTTTGCCGATGCTATTGTGGTTGATCCGTGCATGCTATGCCATTGTTCTTGCCATGTCTGGCTAGAATTTTGTGCCTTATTAATGGATGTATTCTTTACCTTGCCATGACTTGCACCTTAGTGAGTGCATCGAGCTAGTTTACATGCCTTCGTAAGTTATATTTCAGCATGTCTCAGTTTTCACCAAGTCTGAAAACTGATTGTGTTTTAGCTATGTTCGTGTGCCCGTTAGTATATTTTGTGAACCCTTTTGGCCCCAGGTCACTTTGGGTCTTTTGTTAAGCTTATTGAGTAGCTCCATGCCATGTTCTTACTTGTCTTAATCAGTTCATGTATCATGTTGTTTTTCTGCTCCGAAGAGGGCTTCGTGATCTGAAATTTCAAACAAGTGTTAATTTCACTAAGTCTGGAATCTGTTTTGCATTTGCGTTTTTGCCATGCTTGTTTGAACCTCATAATGGATGAATTGGCCGTGGCTCCGTGCTAGTCTTTTGTTAACCATCTTGTGTACATCCCTTCCATGCATTTTTTTCTCATGTTTGGGTGCTGTAGCATGTTCATCTCATTGCATTTAGATGCCTACTTGCTGTAAATCGCAGACCGGTGTCATTTTTGAATCGCTTGCCATTTCCAAACCGTAACTCCGATTCCGGCGTTCTTTATATCGTTTTCAAGCGATTTCATCTAATCTTTCCAGTGGCACCCTTGGAATTCCAAGTTGGGGCCAGGTTCATGCATTTCCTGTCATATCTTACATTTTGCATCCCGCATCGCATCCCGCATAGCATATCATCATTGCATCATATCGCTTGATCCTTGCACGTGGTTGATTGTGTCCTTGTTGCTTGTTTGTCTTGTTTGGGTAGATCCGGGAGACGAGTTCGCTACCGAGGAGCCCGTTGAGTTTGCTTGTGAGGATCCAGTCAACTCTGACAACTGTGCAGGCAAGATGATCATACCCTCGAAATCACTACTATCTTTGTTATGCTAGTTTGCTCGCTCTTTTGCTATTCCATTGCTACGATGCCTACCACTTGCTTGCAATCCTCCCAATTGCCATGTTGAACCTCTAACCCACCATGGTCCTAGCAAACCGTTGATTGGCTATGTTACCGCTTTGCTAAGCCCCTCTTATAGCGTTGCTAGTTGCAGGTGAAGACTGGAGACGTTCCTTGTTGGAACATTTATTTACTTGTTGGGATATCATTATATTGCTATGTTATCTTATTGCATCTATATACTTGGTGAAGGGTGGAAGGCTTGGCCTCTCGCCTAGTGTTTTGTTCCACTCTTGCCGCCCTAGTTCCCGTCATATCGGTGTTATGTTCCCGGATTTTGCGTTCCTTACGCGATTGGGTTATAATGGGAACCCCTCGATATTTCACCTTGATTAAAGCTTTTCCAGCAATGCCCAACATTGGTTTTACCATTCGCCACCTAGCCTTTTCCTTCCCTTGGGTTCTGCAGACTCAAGGGTCATCTTATTTTCCCCCCCCCCCCCGGGGCCAGTGCTCCTCTGAGTGTTGGTCCACCTGTCAGCTACCGGTGGCCACCAGGGGCAACTCTAGGCTGGCCTACCCGTACCTAGGACAATCTGAGTGTGCCCTGAGAAAGAGATATGTGCAGCTCCTATCGGGATTTGTCGGCACATTCGGGCGGTGTTGCTGGTCTTGTTTTAACCTGTCGAAGTGTCTTGAGTTACCGAGATACCGAGTCTGATCGGAACGTCTTGGGAGGAGGTCTATTCCTTAGTTGACCGTGAGAGCTTGTCATGGGCTAAGTTGGGACTCCCCTGCAGGAATTGAACTTTCGAAAGCCGTGCCCGCGGTTATGGGCAGATGGGAATTTGTTAATGTCCGGTTGTAGATAACTTGAACCTTAATTAATTAAAATGAATCAACTGAGTGTGTAGCCGTGATGGCCTCTTCTCGGCGGAGTCCGGGAAGTGGACACGGTGTTGGAGTAATGTTTGCGCAGGTTGCTCTCTAGTTTCTCGCTCGCGCTTTGCCTCCTCTTCTCGCTCTCTTTTGCGTATAAGTTAGCCACCATATATGCTAGTCGCTTGCTGCAGCTCCACATATATTTGCCTATCCTTCCTATAAGCTTAAATAGTTTTGCTCGCGAGGGTGCGATATTGCTGAGTCCCTGTGGCTCACAGATTCCTACTTAACCAGATGCAGGTCCAGGTGATTCCGCTCCAGGTGACGATTATGAGCTCAAGTGGGAGTTCGACGAGGACTCTCAGCGTTACTACGTGTCGTTTCCTGATGAACAGTAGTGGTGCCCAGTTGGGGTTTGATTCGGGGCCTTGTCGCATGTTGGGTTCTTTTCTATTTTGGCGCCGTAGTCGGGCCATGAGTGTTTGAATGATGGATGTTACTTATGTACTTTGATGTGACGTGGCGAGTGTAAGCCAACTATGTATCTCCCCCTTTTATTATATATTACATGGGATGTTGTGATGATTGCCTAACTTGCGACATTGCTTTCAATGCGGTTATGTCTCTAAGTCGTCCTCGACACGTGGGAGCTATAGCCGCATCGAGGGCGTTACATGGATGATGTTTGACCATGCCGCCCACACCCCGCAGCGTTTGGTGGTGCGCGTGTCTCCTGGAGCACAGGGTTGGGGTCTTCTTGTGCGGACGACGCCGTCCGGGCTGGCTTAGCTGCCCAGTGGTCGGTGTCGATGCTCGGGTCACCGGAGTGTCGGCTGATCAACTGGTGGAACAGAGGCACCGGCGCACCCCTACCTGGCGCGCCAAATGTTGGATTTCGGGTTTCGGCAAAATCCTTGAGGTTCGAACACTAGGGTGCGCACAAAGAGCTCTACCCCTCTAGCTCTCGTCCTCACCAGAATCTCAAGTCTTAGCGCGTCGAACTCGCAGAACAAAGGGACACAGGATTTATACCGGTTCGGGCCACCATTGCGGTGTAATACCCTACTCCAGTGTGGTATGGTGGATTGCCTCGTGGGCTGAGGATGAAGAGTTACAAGGGGAAGAACGGCCTCCTGAGGAGAGGTGTTCTTGTGCTTGGCGAGCTTGTGTGGTGTCTCGTGGTCTGAATGATCCTCTCCCTTTGCTAAGGTGGTGGCTAGTCCTATTTATAAAGGCCCTGGTCGTCTTGCTAAACATTGAGTGGGAAGGGATCCCACAACGGCCAGGTTTGAAGGGAGACAGCTAGTACAAGTTATCCGGACAAAAGTAGTGTTCGCCTGCCAAAGGCTCTTGGGATCGACGGTGACCTCCATCCTGCCATCCTACTGGTCTTGGTCATGTTGCACCGATATGGAAACCTTTCCTTGATGCCTCAGGACTCCGCACCTGAGCTTGCCTCTTTAGCACCAAAGAGGAAACGAGGACACTGCGCGCGCTGGCGCCCGCCTGGTGCTTGCCTGGCCTTGGTCGTCATGGCTTATGTCACAGGGACCTCGCGAGTTCTCCCTTTCCTTGATCTCTCCGCCCCTTGCGAGCCAGCCTGGTGAGGCTGCCCCCGAGGAGGTCTTGCGTCGTCCGCCTTGTGAGGCTTGGCCCCTTGTGAGGGTCTTGATTGCTTGCTGATGAAGATGGGCCGCATAGGGGCGCTGGTGGAGCCACGCCGTGGGCCGCAGGCAGGCAAGTCTGGGGACCCCCGTTCCTAGAACGCTGACATTAAGTGCCGGTGTCAGAGCTGCGGCACTTGATGTTCGCGGAGGAGGATAGCCACACATTGTAATTAAAAGAAGCGTGTGCAATGGTAATAATGAGCGCGCACGGTTGATGGAACAAGACGTGTGCTGACATCGCCTATTGTAGTGCACCCTGTGGTGCAAATGCCACGTACGCGGTCGAGAACGGGTGCCCACATTACGCCATCCAGGATTAGTGCTGCACTTCAAAACTAGAACTGTCAATAAATTTTGAGCTTTCGTCGCGTCACATTCCAAATTATTGTACCATGCTACATTTCATTGCAAAGCTGTTCACACCGATCAAAACCTAAATGGTTTCCCACTTAGGAGCGTATTAGTACTCGGTTATAAATACTACCTACTCCTAGATGACTGCACATTCCTCCTCAACTCCACATCCACAAAAACAGACAAGTCTTGCATCATCATTCCCTTGCGTCTGCCATGGCCTGCATGAGTTCTGGTTCGAGAGATTACTACCAGGGAGAGGCGAGCATGGAAGCGGAAGCGCGAGGGATGTCCCGCCTCACCGCAAAAGCAGCCGACATGTCCCGTCGCGCCGCTGTAGCACCACAGAGGTCCCACCACAGTGCCGAAGCAGGACAAAGGTCCCGCCATGCCATGGATGCAGCAGACTGGTCCGGCCGCACCGTGGAAGCAGCAGAGATGTCTTGCTGCATCGCGAATGCAGGAGGGAGGTCCTCACGTGTTGCGGCAGCCTGGGAAAATGTCTTGCGGGCAGGCGAGGACTCTCACAGGCGAATGCGCGCTATGCTCGGTGGCCTGATGGGTCAGATCTCCGGCTAGAAGAAGCTGCTGGACAAGATGAATGCCTCGTTTGAAAATGCTACCAGTGTCATCCGGGTCTAGGGGAGGACAAGGCGAAGCTCCGCACTGAGCGTGACCTGCTGCGGGCGAAGCAGGCGGAGGAGACCGCTGCCTTGTTGAAGAGGATGGGCGTCATCATCAAGAAACTTATGGATGAGAATGCCTTGCTCCACATCGAGCGCGAAAGGCTGGTGGAGGAATCCGTGGATGCTGCCAAGCAACATACTGAGGACATTAAACCGATGAAGGAGATCATTGCCGCTCATCGCAAGAACTAGTCTCCGCGAGCTGCAGCGCATCAAAAAAGTAGAGATCAGCGAGCCAGATCATTGTATGCGTCTTCCCTCTTCTATTGCCCTTGTGTATTTCGGGCGTAACCACATGTGGCTTTTTTTAGTTATCTTCCTAAATATGCAAGACAATTATTATCCATTGTCGTCATCCTAATATATTCATCAGTCTTTCTATAAGTCGCAGTAGATGTTATATAGGTCCCTTGGATCTTACACCAAGATTCGTGCAAAATTTTCTTTTCAGGTTTTCTTTTCTCTCTCTTAAATCTTAGTTGAGTGAGACATAGCAACACCATTAAACAGGGGCTCAGGCACCATTAATGGACACCTTGGGAGAGAGGTGGGCGGCAGATGGAGGTGAAAGGGCTCTCCTCCTGATAAGCACGCACAGGGGTCTGGTCGCACACCTCCCGTACTTAAATAGCTACCCCGCATGACGCCATCTAGACAATAAAAAAGGGGACGCGTGGCGGCACATAAATGGTAAGTAGAATGCCCACGGTTTGTTTTTTAAAAGGAGAACACCCACAGTTTCAATAATACTTGTGTTTCCAATTGTAACGTGACAACACTTGTTCCAAAATGACTTTGTTGATTGTTAATGTGTGTGCCTTCACAAATCAGACAACAAAATTACCACAGCATGTTGCTGCCATGTCATGACACCAAGCCAAGTGTTCATGTGTGTTTTCGATTTACAGGAATTAAAAAACCAAGTTTCTCAATGTTTCTGGCCGAGCCATGACGCCCAGATGTTTTAATTTCATTTCCATTTCTTGCATGGGACCTAAAATTCTGCCGAGGACACACATGTGATTTTTCAACCAACTATGGTACACTAGAGCATATGCTTGTAGTTGAAATTTGAATTATGCACATTAAATGACCAGAAACTCAATTAATATATAAAAAGGCCAAACGAACCCAAAATAATTCCAAAATTGACCATGGCATTCGTATAGTTCTATGTTGCCTCTATAGAGAAAATCAAGAGGGGAAGCATCATATATCGTTTCACACACAAAGGTGACACGTTCCCTCTCGGAACCACGAGCCTTCTTGAGAGAAGATCCGGTTTGCAAGAAGCTTATACAAAAACTTGTTCCAATTCGGACAATTTTTTTACCACATCATGTTAATGCCATGACATGACACTGTGCCAAGTTTCATGATTTTTAGGTGAGTTTTGGATTTATAGGAATTTAAAAACCAAGTTTGTTAATGTTCTCGACCCAACCACGACACCCAGATATTTGAATTTAATTCCCATTTCATGCATGCGACCTAGAAATTTTATTTTTCAACCAACTTTGGCGCACTGGAGCATGTTCTTGTAGTTCAAATTTGAATTATGCACATTAAATGACCAGAAACTCAATTGATGTATAAAAAGGCCAAATGGACCCGTATTAATTCCAAATTTTAGCATGGGATTCATATAGTTCTATGTTTCCTTTGTAAAGAAAATCAGGGGGAGGGAGCGTATATCGACACGTTCCCTCTCATGACCACGAGTCTTCTTGAGAGAAGGCTCAGGTTTGCAAGAAGCTTATACCAAAACTTGTTCCAATTCAGCCAATATTTTACCACAGCAAGTTAGTGTCATGACATGACACCATGCCAAGTTTCATGGTTTTCAGACGAGTTTTGGATTTACAGGAATTTAAAAACCAACTTTCTTAATGTTCTCGGCCCAACCACGACGCCCAGATATTTGAATTTCATTCCCATTTCGTGCATGGGACCTAGAAATTCACCCAAGGACACGCATGTGATTTGTCAACCAACTTTGGCGCACTGGAGCATGTTCTTGTAGTTCAAATTTGAATTATGCACATTAAATGACCAGAAACTCAATTGATGTATAAAAAGGCCAAATGGACCCGTATTAATTCCAAATTTTAGCATGGGATTCATATAGTTCTATGTTTCCTTTGTAAAGAAAATCAGGGGGAGGGAGCGTATATCGACACGTTCCCTCTCATGACCACGAGTCTTCTTGAGAGAAGGCTCAGGTTTGCAAGAAGCTTATACCAAAACTTGTTCCAATTCAGCCAATATTTTACCACAGCAAGTTAGTGTCATGACATGACACCATGCCAAGTTTCATGGTTTTCAGACGAGTTTTGGATTTACAGGAATTTAAAAACCAACTTTCTTAATGTTCTCGGCCCAACCACGACGCCCAGATATTTGAATTTCATTCCCATTTCGTGCATGGGACCTAGAAATTCACCCAAGGACACGCATGTGATTTGTCAACCAACTTTGGCGCACTGGAGCATGTTCTTGTAGTTCAAATTTGAATTATGCACATTAAATGACCAGAAACTCAATTGATGTATAAAAAAGGCCAAATGGACCCGTATTAATTCCAAATTTTAGCATGGGATTCATATAGTTCTATGTTGCCTTTGTAAAGAAAATCAGGGGGAGGCATCGTATATCGTCTCACACACAAAGGTGACATGTTCCCTCTTGTGACCACGAGTGTTCTTGAGAGAAGGCTTTGGTTTGCAAGAAGCTTACACCAAAACTTGTTCCAATTTGGCCAATTTTTTTTACCACAGCATGTTAGTGTCATGACATGACACCATGCAAAGTTTGATGATTTTCAGATGAGTTTTGGATTTACAGGAATTTAAAAACCAAGTTTCTCAATGTTCTCGGCCGAGCCACAACGCCCAGATGTTTGAATTTCATTCCCATTCCTTGCATGGGACCTACAAATTCACCCAAGGTCACACATGTTATTTTTCAACCAACTTTGGTGCACTTGAGCATGTGCTTGCAGTTCAAATTTGAATTATGCACCTGAAATGACCAGAATCTCAATTAATGTATAGAAAAGGTCAAACGAACCCAGAATAATTCCAAAATTTAACATGACACTCATATAGTTCTATGTTGCCTCTGTAAAAAAATCAGGGAGGAGGGAGCATATATCGTTTCGCACACAAAGGTGACACGTTCCCTCTCAGAACCATGAGGCTTCCTGAGAGAAGCTCCGGTTTGCAAGAAGCTTATACCAAAACTTGTCCCAATTCAGCCAAATTTTATACATAGAAAACAATGTTTAGATTCTCCTAAACATCTCGCTACCTAGATCAATTGACTGTGATTTGAATTCAACATAAAATGGATACAAATATTTGAATTGGAGATCGTATGGTACATGTAGTTCATTTTAAATATGATTAGTACTATATGCATATTTTTTGTTATCAAGATAACATTCCAATGATGGTATAACTTGACAACAGTCGTATTCAAATAAGGAAAATTGATTCAAATTTAGTCCATATGGTAGACGACAATATATATAGGGTGGAGTAAAATGTTCATATAAGACGGAAGATCAAAATGTAGGACTACATCCATTATAAACCGCAAGATCACCTAACGATATATTCGAATTCAACATAACGTGGATTCAAAAATTGAAATTCGATATCCTAGCATTTGTAATCATATAAAAAGGGACATGACTCTTTCTTGTGTGGGAATTGATTTGATTTGTTTTTTGTTATTGTTGAGGGAAGTGCAAGTTGATTTGGTACTGCATGGGCTAATCTTGTTCTCCCAATTTTTTTACATTTTTCTTGTAGTTTCTCAATGGCTTTTATAGCAATATAGTAAAAGGCAACATGACTCTCTTGTGTCTTGTATGAATTGTCTTTTTAACGTTAAGTTTGTTCAGTCGAACATGGAATCCGCGCCTTGTTATCCCGAAATTTTCAAGCTAGAGTATCTTTTGTCTCTTCTGCTGCGAAATTCATGTCTCTTCAACCCGCGCCATGCCTTGTTATCCCAAAATTTCAACGCACACAAAAACTCCCTCCTCATTCGAAATTAGTCCCACGGCCTAGACATGCGAAATCCCCCTTGTACCCTCAGCCAGAAACATTGCCTTGATGTCGCGTGGTCAAAACCGGTGGGGGTACGTTCGTAACTTACCCCACCTTTTGGTCAAGCGCGTACCTAATCCATGGCTCCCCCTACCTTCCTCTTTGCCCCCCCCATTTGTACACCAAGGCCGCCAAAATCCGCAAAACCCCACGCTCCTCTATCGGCCTGCCGACCGCCGCCCAGCCCGAGCCTCTTCCCCGATGACCTCATCGATAGCAACAGCGTGACGTCCTTCATCCAACGCAATGGATGAGGATCCGTCGTCGATCTCGTCATCCCACCTGATTAGCTGCACGGTCATCCACCTCCAAGGAGCTGCCCCGATGTTCGCCTCATCGATCGTGCCACCTCCATCCCCACAACGTCGTCTTGACCTGCCCCATTGGAACCACAACACCCTCACCAATTACTCCGATGAAGCTGACGCCTACTTGGCGCCACCATGGAGGATCTGCACTAACCGCTGCATTTTATCTTTTATTCGATCTCACGGGGCTGACGGTGCTCGATAACGAGTAGCCACGGCAGGTCTCCATCGACGGCGCCGTCGCCGAACACTTCCTCCACGGCGTCTCTCCCCCATGCCATTGCTTCCTCGCCAGCGACATCCACACCAAGACTAGCTGATGATGTTATGGCTCTTGCTCACGCTACTTCTGATCCGGCTCTAGCTCGCGATGCGGATCTGCTCTTGTCGTCGGTCGCGTTGCTGCTCTGCTCTTGCTTTCGTTGTTGCTACTGCTCTGCTCTACTCTTGCTGTCGGTCACGCTGCTTCTTCGCTCTTGCTCTTGTTCATGTTGCTGCTCTTCTCTTGCTCTTGCTCGCGCTGCTGCTGCTGTTGCTACATGACCTACGGTAGCTACAGGAGTTGCTGCTTTGGCACTCGCTCACGGTGCTGTTGCACGAGCTGCTCTCTTCTAGTGCATTCCCTGCTCGAGCGGCTGCTAATTTAGATCATTGCTTCTCTGCTGCCAGTGCTCAAATGCCCTAAACTTCTATTGTAGTGCTCTGCTACTAGTTCAACCAGTTTCGTCAGTAAAATTCAGTTTCGACAGTAAAAATCAGTTTCGACTTTAAAGTTCAGTTTCTTCAGTTAAGTTCGGAGTCAATAGTATTTACAACATCTGTCGGATCGGCCGCGGTGCGGCTGCTGCATTTTATATCTAGTACTTTTTGGTGATGTATTTTACATCATCTATTGCAAATGCTATTAGACTCCCACTTCAGATTAACATTGTCTATCTTGTCCTCCTTCAGCCTCGACGTCGTACACCTCACCGGGGCATCTCCAACAATGGTACCATCCATCACAGTGGAGCAGTACCCTCGGCGCTGCTCTCCAGAGGCCTTAGATCTTCTTCCCCGCCTCCGACAGTCACACCAGCATCACCATCCTCCACGTCCAACTCAATGATGCTGAGGTTGACCAGGCTACACCAAAGAGGTTGTACACTCATCGCATCACTTTTTTACTCTACATTCATGTTGATCCCCCAGGGATCCTTTGGTTCAAAGCAGTTACAAATCTAGAAAGAAATCAATCGTGGTCACAAAGTTAACAGGGAGAAAACTAAATGCTCTTTTGAACCACAATTTGTATCGATTTACCAAGATAGCCATTATATGATATTCATGCGGACCAAATAAGCTCACAAAATATTTCGAGGGCAGGCTTCAGCCTGTTGAAGAATGCCTACTAGAATCGCCACTGGTTGAAAGAAAAGGTGAAGGAGAACATAGGAACTGGAAACTTTACTATGGTACTACTATTTATGCATTTGGTTAGAAGGAATGGAGCAAAGCAAAACTGGAGGATTATTTTTCCTTTGGTGTCTCTTTCAAAGAAAAAATGTAGGAATTTTAATATCCACTTAGACGCCCTTTTCAAATTAATATGCACGAAGAAGAGGACTAAGTGCATTACTGGCATAATAAGATTCTTATTTTACATTTTTCATGTGCTTTGACTTTAATTTGACCATGTTTCTCCATTCATGTGTTCTTCCAATTCATGTGAACCAAACACACAGGTTGATAGAAATCATGTGTTTGCAAATGCTCTGTTTTGCACGTGCATTCCTATCCTATTCACTTGTGTTTCCTGTCCCTGTGTTTTTAGAATCCTCCGATTGTAAGGAGCCCTTATAGATTTACTTCATTTTTAGATAGGTGTCAAAGAAAACTCTCTGTGTTTTGTCCCACTCCTGCCGTGCCGTCATCCACCCCACCTGAGGTGCACCATCGGCGGAAGCATTCACTGTAGCAGAGATCCCCCTGTAGACCTTCTTTAGCCGCATGAGATCATTTTTCCCATTGCCTGCAGCCACACCAACTACACCATCATCGACTGAGTAAATGAACCTGAGGACTACACAGTTCCGGAAGAGAGGTCGCACTCTTTCGTGTCTGCTTACGTTATACATCGATTATTATTACCTGCTACTTTATTGTCATGTTCACCTCTTAGACTCCGAGTCAGGTCCAAACTATTGTTCAAACTTTAGTTTTAAAATGCTTGTGGTGCACATATTGAGGCAGCAATGAATAGTATTTATCTACTATCAAGGTTCATCTCGGGTCTTCTATGTGGTTCATGTTGGGTGCGCAACAAACAGTAGATGATCCATCATCTATCTTTGTAAACTGAAGTTATTATCTGCCTACTATCTAGTTTTGGATCTATCCACTCATTTTCTACCACCAGTCTTGATTTCTGCATGCACCCTTAGGCCTTACATAACCTAACTATGTTTTTTTATTATGCATGTCAATTATTGTACACAATCGCACTGAACATGTAGAGAAAAAGAGAAGACCTTCGCGTGGGAATATAATGTCATGCTGACGCCACTCCATGGTGGGCGAAGTGGGGGCCCCCTCCCCCCATTCCAAATTGTATTCCAGAGGAAGATAATTATTCAGAGGGGGATTCAGAGGGAGCCGACCACTCATATTTACCCCCTGAGGTATTTGCTCTAACGTACCAAGCTGATGTTGGTCATATCATGCATTTGGAGCCTCTCATTGCTTACTTTATACATCTTATATGTCATTATCTTAGTTTAGATTTGCTTTGTGTGAATGCCACCTATTTGGTTTCTATATCATATATGTGAAATATGCAATGCCATCTTCTTTAGCCAAGCATCATATATGTGAACCATGCAATGCCATCATGTTTAGCCTATCATCGTATATGTGAATTGTATCGTGCCATACTATTTTTTTCATAATGTATTCCATTTGTCGACAATGCTTGCACATTCATCTACTCTTCCTGTGCATCAGCCATTTGAGTCGGTCATGGAAAAATCTGGAGTGAAAACAAGGTCTTCTGAGCAGTCAGTGCTACCTGTCGATGCAGATTTGTTGCTCGTTACAGATAGCTCCTCAGAGGAGGATTCAGAGACAGATGACCAGTCGTAGCCCCCGAGGTGTATGCTATAACTTGTCAAGGTTATATTGCTCATATCATGCATATGGTGTCTTGCATTTCCATTCCATCTGCTTAGATTATACATGCTTTGTGTGAATGCCTCTTGTTTGCTTTCTATATCTGATATGTGAATTATGCAATACCATGTTTTTTAGCCAGTTAGCATATATGTGAATTATGCACTGCTATCCTGTGTAGCCAGGCATCACATATGTGAATTATCTCATGCCATCCTTTTTTATTACGTATTCCATTTGTCGACAATCTGTGTATATTGAACTACTCTTCATGTGTATTAGCCATTTGAGCGAGTTATGGAAAATCTGGAGTGAAAATAAGGTTTTTAGAGCAGGCAATGGTACCTGTTGAAGCATATATCTCGATGGTTACGGGTAGCTCCTCAAAGGAGGCTTCAGAGACAAATGACCAGTCCTATATCCCACCTGAGGTGCATGCTCTAACTTGCAATGTTTATATTTCTCATATCATGGATATGGTGTCTTACATTGCTTAGTTTAGACATCATATACACAATATTGAATGCCATATGCTCAGTTTAGATATCATACATGCGAGTGCTAGCTGCTTAGTATATGAATCAATTATGTGAATTATATCATGCCATCATGTATACTTAGACAACATGTATGTGAATTATTTCATCCCAACCTATTTTAGAAAGACATCATATAGTTATGTCATGTCATCTTGTTTATATACTCATCATATGTTGAATTATGCCATTATATCATGTTAAGTTATGTATCATATATCTGAGACTGTGTCATGCTATCCTGTTTAGTTAGCCATCATATATGTGAAATTGTGTCATGCTGTCCTGTTTGGTTTCACAACATATATGTGAATTACCACATATGTCTATCATACAATGTCTTCTCATTCAATTTATTTTCTAGTTTATCAGTCATTTGAATTGGAGGGGATGATGGCAATGTCTACGGGAGTAAAAACCCGTTCTTCACAAAATACGGTGCTACCCGTCCATGCAGAGAGAACCATGGTTGTACTAGCCCACGAACTAGCCCCACTACACATAATCAAGACTCTTCCAGATTGTACAACTACATTGGTGGATAGAGAACCAGCTACACCCCATCTAACCCCAATCCCAGCAGATAGTAACCCACTTCCAGTAGACACAGCACCATGTCCACCATAGAGTGCCCCTACATGAGCAGTTTGTAAAGCAACCGCAGTGCCAAAAGCACGAAGACCACCACAGCGAACCCAAACTCCATGTTTAAAGTTGAAGAGCAAATGTTCTTAGGTTAGATTTCGTAGCTATGGTCCGAACTCCTTCGCTCTTGCATCACTGTATTTACTCATACCAACTAATTTCGAAATTGAAGGATCCAATTGAAACTCCAATGGCGCAACAGGTATGTTTTAAACCTATTTCTTTTACTAGATTGTTGTTCTAACCTCTTACTCTATGTTGATTTCAGTTTCAGTTGTATAAACAGTTATGTTCTCATGTCATGCACATTACAAGTGTTGCTAGTGCTGTGTAGTTTCCCACACTTATATTCTGTCTATGTTTGTGTCTTAAAAATATATGATTTGAACTGTGTCTCTATCTTGATTTGGCAACATAAACTAGAATGATATAGACAATACAGTGACCATAGTACATACATATATGTTTGTTTCATGTTGTTATCCTATCCACCTTACTACTGAACCGGTTTACCAAAATGAGTGTCATATACTACATGCTAAACATGTGATGTGTCAATAACAGTACAGAACAGCAGAGGGATGCACCCCAGCCGTACATCCCCAGTAGTAGTAATGAGCAATGAGACGTCAAATCACAATGCCGCACCTTCCTAGACGGACGAAGCAACCATTATTTCACACTTCGCTTCGCCATCATCTCCTTCAAGAAAAACACGTTGTATTGCTTCAGCCATTGTTCTGCTTCAAGAGGGACACGCGCATCGCCTTGGTACATCATGACATGTGGGACCGCATGACATGCCATGCTCCCTCGCCCATCGCTCGGTAAAATCACCTCATTTTTACTACTTCCTCCGTATCGGTTTATATGGTTTGCACATCGTTATAGGTTGAGAATTTAACTGGCTATATATGTGATGAACAGTATATGTTTGGAAACAACATCCCCTTAAGAATCCAATGATACACTTTTTGTGACATAGTAACTCATATTTAGTTAGTCAAATGGATGACCTAGAACTATGTGCACGCACTATAAACCGAGACGGAGAGGGTAGTACAGTACATATCTTTTTAAATCAATATAGTCGGGATTCACCAAGGAGCAAACCCAAGTGGTAGGCTGCTCCTGTCGTGTTGGCGTAGCAACTAAAGCAGGGTCAGTCCACGCACGAAATGGCAACACACTTAACAGGACCCCTTTGGCCGACATGTGGCTCATCCACCATCTTGTTCCATGTGCGATACACCAAATTATAGTTCGGAGTAGTGGTTGGAGTTGGAGGCACCCCGGTCATAGCGCCGCAGTAGTAGTAAATGAGCGACGAGGGGTCAAATCACAAAGCCCCCACCTTTCCCGCATTAAGCTGGATGGACGAAGCAACCATCATTTCACTCTAGGGCGTGAGAGCATAAAGAAAAGAGAAAACCAATGATGCGTGCGACAGCTACCTAGGGCACCCTAGGGTAAGGGGCTCCACAACATATCCTTTTTTGGAAAGCGCCTCCACTACAAATCTGCTTCTTCCTCGTCCTCTTGAAGAAAACCGATGATGCATGCTGTGGTAGGGTTTGTAGGAGTACTACGGCCTGCAGGGCCATGTCGTAGTAAACAGGAGAGGGATTGAGTTCGAGTCGATGCATTAATATGTGTGGGCCGCTTGGTTTTATGGGTACGAGGCATCATTTTGGGTTCAAGGACCAGTGGAGATATACGTTCAAAAAATTGTGGATGTAGGTTCGACCGAAAGGAAATGATGCATGGGCCCTGCATTTTGATATACCCACGGCCGCGTGAAATTTGCTACTCTACTGAAAACTAGTAAGGTACACATGCATTGAACGCATGAGATTTGGAAACCAAATTATGAATAAATACACACTATAGCATGTAAAGCTTTGAGTCATATATGCATGATGTAGATGTTCATTTAGTTCTTATAGTTCATCTCATTCAAAATCAATTAGTTTTATAAAAAGGTTCAGATTCATGGGATTGTGCATTGTAAAGCATAAAGTAAAAAACAAATAATGGCAATTCATTTAGAAAAAAAATTGGGCAATTATGATACGGAAGATTCTAGAATGAAGGAGAAGTGCTTGTGTTTTGAGGTTTGTGCATTATGCTTAAGTTCAACCATGGAGTCTTCTAGATTGTACATGTGGCAGAATCTAGTGGAATGTTGATGATATCCAACGGCTAGTAGTGCTCGGATTTTCCATCTCTGCACTGCCGGATTAGCTAATGCATAAAAGTTCCTCCAAAACATCTATAACTAATGGGAAGTGAATGCATGCTTAAAATGAAAAAAATGTAATACACCCTCCGTCTAGGTGTATAAGTCATCTTAGGTTTTTTTTGCATTAATAGCATTCCATGCAATGAATTAACCACTGCATGTCATGTTTGAAAGTCTCAAGACATTGAAAGCATGCATGGCCCACATCTCTTATTGGTTGATATGTCTCGAAACAAGAAACGAGGAGGGAGTTAATGTACCATGCCTAAGTGTTTTGGGATTATTTAGTTTTCGGAAGATGACTTACACACCTAGACGGAGGGAGTACAACGAGAAAAAATGAATTGCAGTTAAAAGAATGACATTTCTAACAAAAATGTGAATGGGAACTACATATGTGCCCACGTGACCAGCACATACATTGTCAATACAAAATTTAATGCAAGAAATAACTTATGAGTAACATGCACAAATTGATGATGTGGTGCTTGCATGCATAGAGTAGAAAAACAATGTGATTTATTACTTGCATGCATGACGTGTTCTTGTGTCATAGTTGCATGTCTAGGAAAAAAGCTAATAATGGGTTGTACTAGTTATTTAGGAATAGAAGATGTATACATGGAATTTGTAGGGAAAGAGATGACATGTATCTCAATTCCTATGAGTGGGGATTGGAAAAGAGATGTCATTTGGTTCACATCATAGGAACTTCTCTATTGAATCTAGAGATGACATTTATCTCAATTCCTATGAGGAGGTATTAGAAAAGAGATGTCATTTGGTTCACATCATAGGAACTTTTCTATTGAATATACGCTAATGTTTATTTTCCTTTGAAATTATGGGAGTATAGGAATCCATTCATATGAACCAAGTGGCTCTAAAGCTATAAAAATGATATCATGTTTATTTCCTTTGAAATGTGGAGTATATGGATCTATTCCTATGAACCAATTGGCTCTAAATGAAAAAATCCTATAAAAATCATATCATATAGAGTTCCTATGATATTCCTCCACACCAAAGGATGGATGAAATTGTTGCAGGTGATATGATGGTCTTTCTTTGTAGACTCATCCCCCATCTTTCTAGTTACCTCTCGAAGATGAATGAAATGATATATACTGGGTATTCTTTATGTGCATTTTGGTACACGAAAACTCAATAAAAGTTTGCGAGGTTCAAATTTTCAATAAAGCTATATGAACTGTATTTTGGAACGGAGGGAGGAGCATACGACAGTTTCTAACACTCACGTGGAAGATTTGTGTGTAGGAGGAGTGGCTGCTCTGTTAAATGACATGGCAAAACTGACACTGTCAGATGCCGGTCTAACGGTTCTTACGGCATTCGTCAGGAAATAGCTTGTGGTGAACGTTTGTCGGATAATGATTTACGGACACATGCATTGCATTGATACGTGCCTCTCTCTCACACACACGCACCCTCACGAGTGACGACTCTCTCGTGTACTCTCGCACCCACTGTCTATCTGTAGGTAGACGTCACACACATATGTGCTCTTCACACCCTACCCTCAGAACTTCTAAAAAATAAAAGATGGCGCGCACCTTTTATTTTAGCTCACACGTCACACACTTTTACTATTACTCTTGTGGTGAACGTTCTTTGGGCATAATGTATTGTACTCTCACGAAGAGAAGAGGTGCATTCACGCACTAGTTCTCTCACACCCACTCACGGGTACACGTAGAAGCGCATTTTTTTGAAGCTTGTCCAATAAAATCACTCCACTATATATATATAAGCAGGAGCCTTAGCGCTTGCTTTACTAGGGTTCGTCTCTTTCACTCTCTCATGCTCTCTAGATCTAAGCAAGACATAGGTGGCCACACTCTCTCTCTCTGCTCACGGCTGGTCACAAATCCATCCAGGCCACCTCGACCGGGGCAGTAGGTGCATCATTCACGCTGTTGTCGGCAGCCAGGGAGGAGACCAACGGCTGCCCGCGTGTCCCGATCGACGGCCGTGCCATTCTCCCCGAGAGAGCGCCGGCTCAGGAGGGCCTCCAACCCCTTCTTCCTCCTTGCGGTATTGTGGCCAAGATGCGGCCTCCCGACGTCGTCTTTGCCACATGCCGACGAGCCTCGGGTATATATTCCTCCAAAACCTACCTTGCTCTACTGCCCCAGCTCCCCACGTAGCTGTGCGTGGATCTTTTTCTACTTCCGTCGGCTGTTTCAAAGCCACCTAGACTTTTACTGTTATTAGAGGTAAAGCTAGTTCATACAGTTGAATCTAAGAGTTGGTTCAAAAAGGGAAGAAAGTGGGAAAGCTGTAGCATGAATCTAGGACTTGGTTCTAAGAGGAAACGGGGGAAAGTAGTAGATACTGGCTACCCAATTGGTCTTTTGGTTGAAAAGGCGAAGAAAGCATGGTGGATGGCGAAGGGTGGGGGAAGTGGACCTGTCTCTTGGTTGAAAAAGGAAAGAAAGTGCGGGGTGTTGGGGGACAACGCAAATGAGAATGAGCAGGTCTAGATTTCCTGTGCTCACATAGGAAAATGTCGTCGAGGAGATAAATAATGGGACAAATGCAGCCATGCTGCCTGAGTGTTTGCCGCTCTCGGCAACCACATCTGCCTCACCACTTTATGCCCCTGCTGTCCCTACGCCCATATCGCTTCCGTCAATGTAAAATCACATGAAGCATTAAGCAATGCCACCTAATGTCACTATAAGTAATGGTCTAATGCCGTCGATAAATTGAAGCAATGCCACCACCATTTTATGAAGTGCTTCCGTCTTGCTTTATTTCCCATGAATTGTGTTTTTGCAGTTACACTTAAATCTCACACCACTAACATTGCTTCATCCCAGTGGAACTGCACAAATTTGATTTCACATTTACTGACCATGTGCTACTCTCATGACAGTAATACTAATGCTATTATTCTACATGTTAATCTAGTGGTAGTGTTGATGTGATGTGATGCTACTTACTTAAGGGCACCTTCATACTGTCAATCTAGTGACAATTATAACACAATAGATGTTGTTGTTCATCATATGCCACTGCAAATATCTATCACTATTTAAATAACCGTATTTCGTATTTGCACAAACAGGGATGTCTGTCTTCATATCGTTTCTATCTGCGCAGTCAAAAGTACACACCTCAGTTTTAGTACAACTGCACAAAATGAGATGGCTATTCCTAGCTGCGGTCCTCTAACCACCAGTGTTCCAGGTATTCCAACATTGGTAGTAACTAGGTAGAATGACCAATGCAATCTAAAAGAAGCTGATTCATACATTTTACTTCCTGATTGCAGTGCAGGCACGAGCGAAAACAACTGCATCCTAGTCCGGAATGCACTTTCTACGAGTTGATCCATGGACCGAGGACTAGCTGGCACGGATGCACAAAGGTTTTTGGGACAGGTTGATGACCGACAAGTATATGGGATCTATTGTAGTCCTTCGATAAGTAAGAGTGTCGAACCCAATGAGGAGCAGAAGGAAATGATAAGGAGTTTTCAGTAAGTTATTCTCTGCAAGCACTGAAATTATCGGTAACAGATAGTTTTGTGATAAGGTATTGGTAATGGGTATCGAGTAATAAAAGTAAATAAGGTGCAGCAAGATGGCCCAATCCTTTAAAGAACAAGCCTGGACAAACTCTTATATAAAGGAAAGCGCTCCCGAGGACACATGGGAATTATCGTCAAGCTAGTTCTCATTACGTTCATATGATTCGCGTTCGGTACTTTGATAATTTGTTATATGGGTGGACTGGCGCTTGGGTACTGCCCTTCCTTGGACAAGCATCCCACTTATGATTAACCCCCCTCTCGCAAGCATTTGCAGCTACAAAAGAAGTATTAAGGTAAACCTAACCATAGCATGAAACATATGGATCCAAATCAGCCCCGTACGAGGCAACGCATAAACTAGTGTTTAAGCTTCTGTCACTCTAGCAACCCATCATCTACTTATTATGTCCCAATGCCTTCCTCTAGGCCCAAACAATGGTGAAGTGTCATGTAGTCAACGTTCACTTGACACCACTGGAGGAGAGACAACATACATCTCATCAAAATGTCGAACGAATACCAATTCACATGATTACTTATAGCAAGACTTCTCCCATGTCCTCAGGAACAAACCTAACTACTCACAAAGCATATTTATGTTCATAATCAGAGGGGTATTAATATGCATAAAGGATCTAAACATATGATCTTCCACCAAATAAACCAACTAGCATCAACTACAAGGATTAATTAACACTACTAGCAACCCACAGGTACCAATCTGAGGTTTTGGGACAAAGATTGGATACAAGAGATGAACTAGGGTTTGAGATGAGATGGTGCTGGTCAAGATGTTGATGGAGATTGACCCCCTCCCGATGAGAGGATTGATGGTGATGACAATGGTGATGATTTCCCCCTCCTGGAGGGATGTTTCCCCGGCAGAACAGCTCCGCCAAGGTTCCGTGGCGGTGGAGTTTCGTCCCGTGAGCTTGCTTATGATTATTTCCAGGGCGAAAGACTTCATATAGCCTAAGATGGGCACCTGAGGCCTGCCAGGGGCCCATGAGGCAGGGGGCACGCCCAGGGGGTAGGGCGTGCCCCCCACCCTCGTGGATGGTGGTTGGCCGCCCTCTGGTGCTTCCTTCGCCCAATATTTTTGATATATTCTGAAAATGACTCCCGTGGAGTTTCAGGACTTTTGGAGTTGTGCAGAAAAGGTCTCTAATATTTGCACCTTTTCCAGCCCATAATTCCAGCTACCGGCATTCTCCCTCTTCGTGCAAACCTTGTAAAATAAGACAGAATAGGCATAAGTATTCTAACATAATGTGTAATAACAGCCTATAATGCAATAAATATCGATATAAAATCATGATGCAAAATGGACGTATCAACTCCCCCAAGCTTAGACCTTGCTTGTCCTCAAGCGGAAGTCGATATCAAAAAATATGTCCACATGTTCAGAGATAGAGGTGTCGGTAAAATAAAATACGGACATGAGGGCATCATGATCATTCTTAGAACAGAAATATATATATATATATATATATATTATCATATGATTTCTTATGATAAAGTAAAAATTCATTCACAATTTCAAGTATGAATCAGAAACTTCATTGAAAGCTGACAAACTATAATCTCAGTCATTGAAGCAATTGCAATTTATCATAACATCGGAAACAACCAATATAAGAGCTTTTCAGCAAGTCCACATACTCAACTATCATTTAGTCTTTCACAATTGCTAACACTCACGCAATACTTATGGGTATGGAGTTTTAATCGGACACAGAGAAAGATAGGGGCTTATAGTTTTGCCTCCCAACCTTTTACCTCAAGGGTAATGTCAACAATAATAGTTCATGAAAACTCACATCCAATTAGCTATATATATATATATCTGGATCTTTCCAACACACAGTGCTTGCCAAAGGATAAAATGTAAAAAGGAAAGGTGAAGATCACCATGACTCTTCTATGAAGTATAAGACAAGAATAAAAGATAGGCCCTTCATAGAGGGAAGCACAGGTTGTCATGTGCTTTTATGGTTGGATGCATGAAATCTTAATGCAAAAGAACGTCACTTTCTATTGCCACTTATGATATGGACCTTTATTATGCAGTCCGTCGCTTTTATTTCTTCCACATCACAAGATCGTATAAAGCTTATTTTCTCCACACTAATAAATCATACATATTTAGAGAGCAATTTTTATTGCTTGCAACAATGACAACTTACATGAAGGATCTTACTCAATCCATAGAGAGATATGGTGGACTCTCATGGAAAAACTATGTTTAAGGATATTTGGAAGCACATGTAGTATCTCTACTTGGTGCAAACAATTTGGCTAGCATGAGAGGGAAAGGCAAGCTCAACATGTTGGATGATCCATGCCAATATAATTTATTTCGGATGTAAGAAAACATAACCCATTACGTTGTCTTCTGTCGGATCTCGGGTTTCGGTAAAACCCTTAAGGTTCAAACACTGGGGTGCGCGCGAAGATCTCCCCCTACCGATCCGCGTACTAACTTCGCTAAGGTCTCAAGGAGTAACTCGGTGAACTTGCAACACAAAGTACACAAGATTTATACTGGTTCGGGACACCATTGTGGTGTGATACCCTACTCCAATGTGGTGGTGGTGGATGGCCTCTTGGGTTGAGGATAAACAGTACAAGGGGTAGAACATCCTCCTGAGGAGAGGTTTTCTTGTGCTTGCTGGACTGGTGCGTTGTTCGGATCTCTCAGAGACGAGTTGCCTCCTATGGCCGTGGCTAATTCTATTTATAGAGGCCCTGGTCCTCTCCCCAAATATTGAGCGCGAAGGGAGCCAACAACGGCCAATTTGCAAGGGGACAGTTAGTACAGCTTATCAAGGCAAAAGCAGTCTTCGCCTGCCAAAGGCTCTGGTGGTGACGCCGTCTTGGGCTCCACGGTGACCTCCGTCTTGCCGTCCTGCTAGTCTTGGTGTCGTTGCACCGATATGGAAACCTTTGCTTTATGCCTCGGTACTCCGCACCTGCGCCTGCTTCCTTAGCACCAAAGAGGAAACAAGGACACTGTGCATGCTGGCGCCCGCCTGGCCTTGGTCTTCATGGCTCACGTCATCAGAACCTCGCGAGGTTTTCCTTTCCCTGGACTCTCTGCCCCTCGCGAGACAGCCTGGTGAGGACACTCTTGAGGAGGCCTTGTGCAGTCCGCCTCGCGAGGCTTGGCCCCTCGCGAGGGTCTTGTGTGCTTGTTGGTGAAGATGGGCCGTACGGCCCGCTCGCAGAGCCACGCCATGGGCCGCAAGCGGGCAAGTCTGGGGACCCCCATTCCCAGAATGCCGACAGTAGCCCCTGGGCTCAAGGCGCGCTCGGGCTTGGCTTCGAGGCGAAGCTAAGGGGCAAGTGCGGAGCACCGCGGGCCCCAATAGCCTGTGGCCTTGGTCGACGCGTGGCGGTTGATTGGATGTGGGCATCTCTGCTTCCCCATGCTGCCTCGGCAACTTCCCGGCTGTCAAAAGGCTGGCGTGGATAGCGCTTGCCTTCACTGCTTCCTTTCGCCTTGCTCCAGATCCCCTGTCTTGTGCCCTGCCTAAATCTCTAGATCTACTCCCATCCTTCATGCATCATCGACCAATGCCGCCTCGGAGGGTCAAGCCTGCCTCATTGCCGGCTTGGTATGAGCCAGCCCTCAACGCTCCCAACGTCTCGGAGAAGAACCTCGTCGTCGCGCGCTTGCTGACGGCGGGGGAAAGCAACAAGAAGGGGAAGACCGGGCTCCGGGCAGGCTCCGACGTGCTGGAGCCCGAGGGAAGCACCTTCTTACCCTTCTTTACGAGCGGCATCGTCGCGGGGTTGGTTCCCCCCTTTTTTGACTTATTCTTCGCGGTCCTTGACCACTACGGACTGCAGGTAGTGCATCTTCATCCCAACTCTATCCTTATCTTGCCGTTCTTCGCCTACTACTGCGAGGCGTACCTCGGCGTGATGCCGTCCGTGGCTCTACTGCGCCACTTCTTCTTCCTCGGTGCCAAGGAGGGTCACGCCTCCGGGTGTGTCAATTTCATCGCGGCCGGCAAGGCCAACTCGATCTTGAAGACGGGGAAGAAAGCCGAAGGCTTCCGGAGCAAGTGAGCCATGATGGATGCTAAATGCATCCACCCATGCTTGACGCTACCGACGGAGATGCCCCAGTCCGACAAGGGGTGGTCCTACATGAAGCTCACCGACGAGCGGGCGATGTTGGTGCTGGAGAAGATGAAGTCTGACCTCAAGCCGAGCAATGCAAAGGTGGCGAAGGTTACAGGGGCCATGGTCCTGAGGGAATTCCTGATGCTGCGCGTGGCCCCGCTTCAAGCCTACACGCGCCCCTTGTGGGAGCTTGGGGATGAAGAGGACAAGGTTCGCTTGAGCCCGAAGGCCTTGTCCGACGAGGAGCTGGCTACAGTTCTCTGCCTCCTGGTTGGGGATGACCAAGAGTACCGCCGAATGTCTTCACTCCCTTGTTTCACCGTGAGGACGGGGCGCAGGTCATGGCTTCCAGGCTGACTTTTGACAGGCGCGGGCTGGTGCCGCCGGCGCCTACCGGGGCCCTTGCAGCGACGAAGCCGGTGGAGCTGTCTTTTGATGAGTCCCACAGGAGGAAGAGGGGGAGGAGGAAGACTCGTAGGTGACCCTTGAAGGGATGGGGGAGACCTCCCCTTGAGCAAAGCTGACATCCTCTGCACCCTTCCTGCCAACGACGAGGCCGACACCCGCCTGGAGAGGGGAGAGCCGCCCGTCATCCCGACGAGGGACCGATCAGCATTGATTTCCCGGGACGCTGCTTCTGCTTCGACGCCGCCTAGAGCTGCCTCCGGCCCAACCGCTGCTCCTGCTTCTGCTTCTGGAGCTGGCGTGCCCAGGCCTCAGGGTGGACTACGCTGTTGTGGACCAGTAAGTGCTTGAGCTTCATCTTGTTCTTGCTTATACTACTGCCTCCTGTCGTTCGTCCTTGTTTGACCAGGCCGCCGCCTTCGATGAAGAAGAGGAAGGAGGGCGCAGCGCCCAGGCCTGGGACTGAACCATCTGCACCGGCCGCACCCCCCTCCATGGAGAAAGCAAATGACAGCTCTCGCACCTGTCCGGCCCTGTCACCCTCGCGAGGCCCGGAGGGGCGTCGTCCGAAGGAGTCGGCCCTAGAGGCCCCGCGGGCTCCGGGAGTGTCGACGTCCGATTCGGCTGCTGAGGTCCCGATGGCTCACAAGCCGTTGGTCTCCCAAGCCTGGTGATGACGTCACCTCCTCCTCCTGCTGCGCCATTACTCCCAGGTTCTTCTGCCTCCTCTTCTATCTTGGAGCGTTCCCTTTTAGAGATGACTCAGCTGCGGGAAGATCTCCTGGGCGCGGATCCACGCCTGGTAGCCAGGCGCCTGGAGCTGGCCTTCGGCTGGCTTCAGTCTGACGCAGCAGTCCGAGCGGCGCTGAGCCAGGCCATGATGACCTCCGAGGAGGAGAAGCGGGCTGTCGCTCAAGCTGCGGCCGATCACGAGGCGGCGCTAAAGGACGCCGAAGCCGCCCACGACCGCTGCCGGGCGCTGGAGGATGAGCTAAAGAGTCTGCGTGATGAGCACGTAGAAGAAGCTCGCGGCTGCCAGTCGAAGAAGGAGGAGATGAGGGCCTGGGAGGACGCCATCAAGAACCGCCGCGCCGATCTGGGGGAGTTGGCGAAGGCGCGGGACACTGAACGCAGCCGGCTGGAGGAGCTGGAGCGGAAGGTGGAGGCGAAGGGGCCGATCTTGATGCCAAGGCGAAGGTCCTGGCTGAGGACCATGCGGCCTTCGCGCTTCGAGAGAAGAGGTCTCGCGAGGCCTTGAAGTCACTCTATGAGAAGGGCTTGGAGAAGCTGTTGGCCACCAATGAGGACAGCCCCGCCCAGTTGCTTCCCTACTTGGTCGAGACGCTTGAGGAAGTTGTGCGCGGCATCGGCCCCATGGCAGAGGCAGAGGCTCGCACCCTTTCTTCAGCCGTGCTGACGCACGTCTTCAGCCACCTCCATCTCCGCAATCCTGTCGCCCGCCTTGACGAGCTGCTGGAGCCTGTGGACAAGGAGCGTTGTGTGGCTGCCGCTGTAGACGTGAAGGGTCAGGTGGAATCCCTGCTGGAGAAGTTCGACACCTTCGCCCCCGCGCCTTCGACTAGTGGTGCAGGTGAAGGCGACGCCACCCAGGAGGGGGCACCTCTTGCAGGTGCCGGCGGTATCAAGGGATGACTGGCTTGCGGCTCCTTTCCTGTTGAAACTCCTGCATCATGTAGCGTGCCTCGTGGAGGCGTTTAAAGTTGTGTTTGGTATTCGGAGAATAGTATGTCTTGTAATATTTGCTTTGATATTTTGTCATTTTCTTCCTATTTGCTTTATGTTCTACGTAGGTAGAGCCTGGCCCCACGCACATCTCAACCGCCGTTGGACCGACCGGAGACCAGGACGGACCCAAGGAGTGAGGAGCTATGTGACCAGTTAGGCTCCTGAGTCGCGATGCTCAGGAATCCCCCTTCACGCGCAAACAGCTTATGGAAAGGAGATGCAATGGTTGGTCTTGTGTTCTACATCGGCAGGGCCCGACCCCATGCATACCTCAACCGCCGTTGGACCGACCAGAGACCAGGACGGACCAAGGAGTGAGGGGCTACGTGGTCAGTTAGGCTCCTGAGTCGCGATGCTCATGAGTCCCCCTTGATGTTCAAATGACCTTCATACCTTAGCTCCTCTTGGGAGGGCGTGCGACGACCAGGTCCGAGGGACCTGGCAGGGTGGCGTATGCTTGGGCATGACCCGAGCGCAGCCCCCGTGCCCAGCCCCCTCGTGCAGCTCTCCCGAGGGGAGGCGTTGCGTTGAGGCCAGACACCAATCTCGGAGGCTCCCTGAGGTTGATAGGCCGTGAGGCCACCCTCAGTTGTTTATCACCAGGACGGACCATGGCGCTTCCGCACTTGCACGAGCATAGCCACTCCTCGGCAGTGTCAACTGCCAGCATGGAGCATGGTGCTTCCACTGGTACGTGGGAGGGAACTCCCTACTGCGGAGAGCCCCGGGGGTGTGTACAGCCCCGCCCTGACACGTGGCTTGCACAGCAGGGCTAGACGAGGTGTGTTTGGGCACTCGTGAGCCAGCGCGGGACTCATGAGGCCCTACCTCAAGGCGGGTTGCGCCTGGTCTTGATTCTTGTTCGTTGTGGTGGTCCTGCGAGGTGGTTAGACAACCTGCACCGAATGAATCTCCTGAGGTTATCGCGTGAGAAAGCCAAGCACCAATGGTCCAAGGAGGTGACGTGAACGGGGCCGGCCCATTAGACGGAGCTCGGTCGTTGGATTTATCGACGCTGTAGGGACGGGCCCGAGCACACACGCCGTGCCTAACCCTCTCACGCGAAGGGTCCTGAAGAAAGACGACCGGCGCGCGGCTCCTGTGATGGGCGACAATAAAGCAGGTGATAATCATAGATAGATTAAGCATGGAAGCCAAACTAGCTCAGGTAAATGCATGAACGATATGCGCCACTGGGTCCTGCTCGAGCGGCTTGGGGATGATGCAGCCCGAGGGGCCTCCCCAGCAAGGTAAGCTAAAGACATGGAAAAGAAGGGATACATGCCACAGGGACGGACCCACGCGGCCTCGGAATAATGCATCCTCGGGGGCGCTCCCAGCTAAATGAACTTGGAAAATGTCACCTGGTTCCATTGATGAAGGGGTATTGAGGGAGCTAAAGGTACGCGGCGAAGGGGTTGCCCCTCACGAGCCACTGGGGCCCTGAGCCTCGGGAGGCTCTGGGGTCCAGGCAGTTCCTTAAGGACCGTCTCCATCTCCGCCAGGACTGCGTGGTTCCTGGCCTCCTGACCCACCATGATGCTCCGTGGGTTGCGCCGATAGGCAGACGCCACGCTCGGCAGGCCAAAGGGCATGCGAACGTAGCTGTGAAGTGGACCCTCACAGCGCCCAACACGCGAAGGCCAGAAGCGCTCATGAGATGCGGCTCGGTTGAGCCCTTGTATGTCGATGCAGACGCGCATATCACCACCCTCGCCAGGGTGGGGAGCAACGCCAGGTGGCCAGCAGTCACCGCGTATTGCTCTTGCTTCTTGAAGCTCCTGAGATACCTTGGTGATGAACTCTTGGGCACCGGGCGCTCCTTGCCTGGCGTCCTCCTGAGGGAGACGTGCCGCGAAGCATGCCTCCAAGTGGTGCCCGAGCGCCTCCCTCGTGACGGTGGCAAGGCCTGAGGCCCTCCAGAAGAGAGCCTCCGAGCCCTGCTCGAGGAGGGCACCGGGCGTGCTTTCTTATGCGATGGAGGGAGGCGCCCCAGGTGCGGGCGCTGATCCTGACGAGGTGCCACTTGCGGCGCTGCCCTCTTGAGGTCCGGCACGGAGTAGCTGCTTCTTCTTCTTGGGGACAACCTCAGGAGGGTACCGAGCTGCATTGTTGCCGGGGTCTTCGATTAACGCTTCTTGGAAGGCGCGCTCAAGGGAGCACACCGCATATTTTTCTTCGCAGGGGACCGTGATGATCCCACCGCTTCCTGGCATCTTGAGGACGTTGTAGCCGTGGTGCGTCACTGCCATGAACTTGGGCAGGGCCGGATACTCAAGGATGGCATTGTAAGGCAGACGAATGTGGGCGACGTCGAAGTTGATGAGCTAGGTGTGGTAGTTGTTGCGTTCTCCAGGGGTGACTGGGAGGCGTACCTGTCCTATCAGCGTGGCGGAGCCGTCGGTCACTCCTGAGAAATACTTGGTGGGCTGAAGCTGATCGTATGGAACTTGAAGGTTGTCGAACGTCTCGACGGATAGGACGTTGATCCCTGCTCCGCCGTCGATGAGGGTCTTGGTGACTTGCACGTTGCTGATGATGGATGAACAAAGCATTGGGAGAGCGCCAGCGGTGGCCGCACACTTGAGCTGATCTGCTGAGCTGAAGGTAATGGCGCACTTGGACCACCTGAGCGGGCGCGTGGCCTCGAGCTTGGGGAGCACTGCATTCACTTCACGAGTGAACTGCTTGAAGATACGTTGTGAGGCTGGGGCTTGAGCTCCGCCCAAGATGCAGGCGATAGCATGTGGCTCCTGGAAGCCCCCAGCCCCCTCATCTTGGTGGTGGTGGTCATTCCTTCTTGGTGGTGGAAGTGGAGGAAGCCCAGCATTGCCCTGAGGACGGTCCTCGCGAGGCTGATCCCTCCAGGCACCTTCACGAGGCTGGTCCTGCCAGTGGTCCTCACGAGGCCGGTCGCGCCACTTCAGACACGGGCCACGGTCATCCCAGCATCCGTAGATTCATTATTATTCTCAATCAAAGTAGACAAGGGCACATCATTAGGATCAGAAGAAACACTCTTATTAGCAAATAATTTCATAAGTTCATCCATCTTTCCACTCAAAACATTAATTTCTTCTATCGCATGCACCTTTTTACTAGTAGATCTTTCACTATGCCATTGAGAATAATTAACCATAACATTATCTAGGAGTTTATTAGCTTCTCCTAAGGTGCTTTCCATAAAAGTGCCTCCCGCGGTCGAATCTAAAAGATTTCTAGAAGCAAAATTCAATCCGGCATAAATTTTTTTGTATAATCATCCACAAATTTAAACGATGAGTAGGGCAATTACGTATCATTAATTTCATTCTGTCCCAAGATTGTGCAAGATGTTCATGACCAAGTTGCTTAAAATTCATAATATCGTTTCTAAGAGAGATGATCTTAGCGGGAGGAAAATACTTAGAGATAAAAGCATCTTTGCATTTGTTCCATGAATCAATACTATTTTTAGGCAAAGACGAAAACCAAGCTTTAGCACAATCTCTAAGCGAAAAAGAAATAGCTTCAATTTAACAATATCATTATCCACATCTTTCTTCTTTTGCATGTCACACAAATCAACGAAGCTATTAGGATGGGTAGCGACATATTCACTAGGAAGGCTGGAGAACGGATCTTTCATGACAAGATTCAGCAAAGCAGTATTAATTTCACAAGATTCAGCATCGGTAAGAGGAGCAATCGGAGTGCTAATAAAATCATTGTTGTTGGTATTGGTGAAGTCGCACAATTAAGTATTATCTTGAGCCATCGCGACAAACAAGCAAACTAACACACAAGCAAAGAAAAAGCAAGCGGACAAAAAGGGCAAATAGAGAAAGAGAGGGAGGATAGAGAGAGGGCGAATAAAACGGCAAGGGTGAATTGGGGGGAGAGGAAAACAAGAGGAAAATGGCAAATAATGTAATGCGGGAGATAATGGTATGTGATGGGTACTTGGTATGTTGACTTTTGCGTAGACCTCCCCGGCAACGACGCCGGAAATCCTTCTTGCTACCTCTTTTAGCACTGCGTTGGTTTTCCCCGAAGAGGAAGGGATGATGCAGCAAAGTAGCATAAGTATTTCCCTCAGTTTTTGAGAACCAAGGTATCAATCCAGTAGGAGGCTACACGCAAGTCCCTCGTACCTGCACAAAACAAATAAATCCTCATAGGCGCACCCCTACCTCGTGGCCTCCTGTTGATTGGCTTGACGTAGGTTCCATGTCTCCTGAGTTGTATTCAGTGAGAAAATCACTTTCCCGAAGGTTTCATTCCGTTTGGACTCCGTTTGATATTCCTTTTCTTCGAAACCCTAAAACAGGCAAAAAACAACAATTCTGGGTTGGGCCTCCGGTTAATAGGTTAGTCCCAAAAATAATATAAAAGTTGATAATAAAGCCCAATAATGTCCAAAACAGTAGATAATATAGCATGGAGCAATCAAAAATTATAGATACATTGGAGACGTATCAAGCATCCCCAAGCTTAATTCCTGCTCGTCCTCGAGTAGGTAAATGATAAAAATAGAATTTTTGATGTGGAGTGCTACTTGGCATAATTTTAATGTAATTTTTCTTAATTGTGGTATGAATATTCAGATCCGAAAGATTCAAAACAAAAGTTCATATTGACATAGAAAATAATAATACTTCAAGCATACTAACAAAACAATTATGTCTTCTCAAAATAACTTGGCTAAAGAAAGTTATCCCTACAAAATCATATAGTCTGGCTATGCTCTATCTTCACCACATAAAATATTTAAATCATGCACAACCCTGATGACAAGCCAAGCAATTGTTTCATACTTTTGACATTCTCAAAACTTTTTCAATCTTCACGCAATACATGAGCGTGAGCCATGGATATAGCACTATAGGTGAAATAGAGTGGTGGTTGTGGAGAAGACAAAAAGGGGAAGATAGTCTCACATCAACTAGGCGTATCAACGGGCTATGGAGATGCCCATCAATAGATATCAATGTGAGTGAGTAGGGATTGCCATGCAACGGATGCACTAGAACTATAAGTATATGAAATCTCAAAAAGAACTAAGTGGGTGTGCATCCAACTTGCTTGCTCATAAAGACCTAGGGAAATTTTGAGGAAGCCCATCATTGGAATATACAAGCCAAGTTTTATAATGAAAAATTCCCACTAGTATATGAAAGTGATAACATGAGAGACTCTCTACTATGATGATCATGGTGCTACTTTGAAGCAAAAGTGTGGTAAAAGGATAGGAACATTGTCCCTTCTCTCTTTTTCTCTCATTTTTTATTTGGGCCTTCTCTCTTTTTTATGGCCTCTTTTCTTTCTTTCTTTTTATTTTTTGTCCGGAGTCTCATCCCGACTTGTGGGGGAATCATAGTCTCCATCATCCTTTCATCACTTGGGACAATGCTCTAATAATGATGATCATCACACTTTTATTTTTCTTACAACTCAATAATTACAACTCGATACTTAGAACAAGATATGACTCTATATGAATGCCTCCGGCGGTGTACCGGGATATGCAATGATGCATGAGTGACAAGTATGAAAGAATTATGAACGGTGGCTTTGCCACAAATACTATGTCAACTACATGATCATGCTAAGCAATATGACAATGATGGAGAGTGTCATAAACGGAACGGTGGAAAGTTTCATGGCAATATATCTTCGAATGGCTATGGACATGCCATAATAGGTAGGTATGGTGGCTGTTTTGAGGAAGGTATATGGTGGGTGTATGATACCGGCGAAAGGTGCGCGGTATTAGAGAGGCTAGCAAAGGTGGAAGGGTGAGAGTGCGTATAATCCATGGACTCAACATTAGTCATAAAGAACTCATATACTTATTGCAAAAATCTACAAGTTATCGAAGCAAAGTATTACGCGCATGCTCCTAGGGGGATAGATTGGTAGGAAAAGACCATCGCTCATCCCCGACCGCCACTCATAAGGAAGACAATCAATAAATAAATCATGCTCCGACTTCATCACATAACGGTTCACCATACGTGCATGCTACGGGAATCACAAGCTTCAACACAAGTATTTCTCAAATTCACAACTACTCAACTAGCATGACTTTAATATCACCATCTCCATGTCTCAAAACAATTATCAAGTATCAAACTTATCATAGTATTCAACACACTCGTAAGAGAATTTTTATTATTAATCTTGCATACCAAGCATATTAGGATTTTAAGCAAATTACCATGCTATTAAGACTCTCAAAATAATCCAAGTGAAGCATGAGAGATCAATAGTTTCTATAAAACAAATCCACCACCGTGCTCCAAAAGATATAAGTGAAGCACTAGAGCAAAATTATATAACTCAAAAGATATAAGCGAAGCACATAGATTATTCTAATAAATTCCAACTCATGTATGGCTCTCTCAAAAGGTGTGTACAGCAAGGATGATTGTGGTAAACTAACAAGCAAAGACTCAAATCATACAAGACGCTCCAAGTAAAACACATATCATGTGGTAAATAAAAATATAGCTCCAAGTAAAGTTACTGATAGAAGTAAACGAAAGAGGGGATGCCTTCCGGAGCATCCCCAAGCTTTGGCTTTTAGGTGTCCTTAGATTATCTTGGGGGTTCCATGGGAATCCCCAAGCTTAGGCTCTTGCCACTCCTTGTTCCATAACCCATCAAATCTTTACCCAAAACATGAAAACTTCACAACACAAAACTTAAAGTAGAAAACTCGTGAGCTCCGTTAGCGAAATAAAACAAAAGACCACTTCAAGGTACTGTAATGAACTAATTCTTTATTTATATGGGTGTTATACCTACTGTATTCCAACTTCTCTATGGTTTATAAACTAATTTACTAGCTATAGATTCATCAAAATAAGCAAACAACAAATGCAAAACAGAATCTGTCAAAAACAGAACAGTCTGTAGTAATCTGTAGCTAGCGCAAGATCTGGAGCCCCAAAAATTCCAAAATAAATTTCTGGACGCGAGGAATTTCTCTATTAATAATCTGAAAAAATAATTAACTAAATATCACTCTCCAAATAAAAATGGCAGCAGTTCTAGTGAGCGCTAAAGTTTCTGTTTTTTAGAGCAAGTTCAACAAGACTTTCCCCAAGTCTTCCCAACGGTTCTACTTAGCACAAACACTAATTGAACACAAAAAACACAACCAAAAAAGAGGCTAAATAACTTATTTATTACTAAGCAGGATCAAAAAGCAAGGAATAAAAATAAAGTTGGGTTGCCTCCCAACAAGCGCTATCGTTTAACGCCCCTAGCTAGGCATAACAAGCAAGAATAGATCTAGGTATTGCCATCTTTGGTAGGCAATCCATAAGTGGCTCCCATAATAGATTCATAAGGTATTTTAATTTTATTTCTAGGAAATTGTTCCATGCCTTTCCTTAACGGAAATTGGAATCTAATATTTCCTTGCTTCATATCAATAATTGCACCAATCGTTCTAAGGAAAGGTCTACCAAGAATAATAGGACATGAAGGATTGCAATCTATGTCAAAATCGATAAAATCTACGGGCACATAATTCCTATTTGCAAAAATAATAACATCATTAATTCTTCCCATGGGTTTCTTAATAGTGGAATCCGCAAGGTGCAAGTTTAGAGAGCAATCATCAAAATCACGGAAACCTAACAAATCACACAAAGTCTTTGGTATCGTGGAAACACTAGCACCCAAATCACATAAAGCATAGCATTCATGATCTTTAATTTTAATTTTAATAGTTGGTTCCCACTCATAATAATGTTTTCTAGGGATAGAAACTTCCAATTCAAGTTTTTCTTCATAAGATTGCATCAAGGCATCAACGATATGTTGAGTAAATGCTTTATTTTGACTATAAGCGTGAGGAGAATTTAGCACGGATTGCAACAAGGAAATACAATAAATCAAAGAGCAATTTTCATAGTTGGAACGTCCTCTAGGTAAAGGTGGATCATATTCAGTCCCATCATTATCAAGATTCATATTGCAAAACAAAGATTTAATAGGGGACACATCAATAACTTTCAGATCTTCATCATTATTTTCATAGGAACTAGAAGAACATGCTTTTATAAAAGGCATCTTTCCTAGCACGCGTCCTAGAGGTTTTTCTTTGCCCTCATCAATGGAAATTCTCATGGCTTTGAGAGACTCATTGATATCATGCTTAGGTGGAATAGATCTAAGTTTCAAAGAATCAACATCAAGAGCAATTCTATCAACGTTCCTAGCCAAATCATCAATCTTAAGCAATTTCTCTTCAATCATAGCATTAAAATTCTCTTGCGAGGTAATAAATTCTTTAATATTAGATTCAAAATCAGGGGGGATCTTATTATAATTTCCATAAGAATTTTTGTAGGAATTAACATAATTATTAGAGGAATTACTAGGATAAGGACTAGGATTGAAATTTCTTGTATACGCATTGTTACCAAAATTGTTCCTACCAACAAAATTCACATCCATAGATTCATTATTATTCTCAATCAAAGTAGACAAGGGCATATCATTAGGATCAGAAGAAACACTCTTATTAGCAAATAATTTCATAAGTTCATCCATCTTTCCACTCAAAACATTAATTTCTTCTATCGCATGCACCTTTTTATTAGTATATCTTTCAGTATGCCATTGAGAATAATTAACCATAATATTATCTAGGAGTTTAGTAGCTTCTCCTCAGGTGATTTCCATAAAAGTGCCTCCCGCGGCTGAATCTAAAAGATTTCTAGAAGCAAAATTCATTCCGGCATAAAAAATTTGTATAATCATCCACAAATTTAAACCATGAGTAGGGCAATTACGTATCATTAATTTCATTCTCTACCAAGCTTGTGAAACATGTTCATGATCAAGTTGCTTAAAATTCGTAATATCGTTTCCAAGAGAGACGATCTTAGCGGGAGGAAAATACTTTGAGATAAAAGCATCTTTGTGTTTGTTCCATGAATCAATACTATTTTTAGGCAAAGACGAAAATCAAGCTTTAGCACAATCTCTAAGCGAAAAAGGAAATAGCTTCAATTTAACAATATCATTATCCACATCTTTCTTCTTTTGCATGTCACACAAATCAACGAAGCTATTAAGATGGGTAGCAGCATCTTCACTAGGAAGGCCGGAGAACGGATCTTTCATGACAAGATTCAGCAAAGCAGTATTAATTTCGCAAGATTCAACATCGGTAAGAGGAGCAATCGGAGTGCTAATAAAATCATTGTTGTTGGTATTGGTGAAGTCACACAATTAAGTATTATCTTGAGCCATCGCGAAAAACAAGCAAACTAACACACAAGCAAAGAAAAAGCAAGCGGACAAAAAGGGGCAAATAGAGAAAGAGAGGGAGGATAGAGAGAGGGCGAATAAAACGGCAAGGGTGAATTGGGGGGAGAGGAAAACAAGAGGAAAATGGCAAATAATGTAATGCGGGAGATAAGGGTATGTGATGGGTACTTGGTATGTTGACTTTTGCGTAGACCTCCCCGGCAACGGCGCTGGAAATCCTTCTTGCTACCTCTTTTAGCACTGCGTTGGTTATCCCCGAAGAGGAAGGGATGATGCAGCAAAGTAGCGTAAGTATTTCCCTCAATTTTTGAGAACCAAGGTATCAATCCAGTAGGAGGCTACACGCAAGTCCCTCATACCTGCACAAAACAAATAAATCCTCGCAACCAACGCAAATAGGGGTTGTCAATCCCTATAGGGCCACATACGAGAGTGAGATCTGATAGATATGATAAGATAATATTTTTGGTCTTTTTATGATAAAGATGCAAAGTAAACTAAAAGCAAAGTAAATAACTAAGTAGTAGGAGATTGATATGATAAAGATAGACCCGTGGGCCATAGGTTTCACTAGTGGCTTCTCTCGAGAGGATAAGTATTCTACAGTGGGTGAACAAATTACTATTGAGCAATTGACAGAATTGAGCATAGTTATGAGAATATCTAGGTATGATCATGTATATAGGAATCACGTCCGAGACAAGTAGACCGACTCCTGCCTACATCTACTACTATTACTCCACTCATCGACCACTATCGAGCATACATCTAGAGTATTAAGTTAAAATAGAGTAACGCCTTAAGCAAGATGACACGATGTATAGGTATAGACTCATGCAATATGAATAAAACCCCATCTTGTTATCCTCGATGGCAACAATGCAATATGTGCCTTGCTGCCCTTACTGTCACCGGGAAAGGACACCGCAAGATTGAACCCAAAGGTAAGCACTTCTCCCATTGCAAGAAAGATCAATCTAGTAGGCCAAACCAAACTGATAATTCGAAGAGACTTGCAAAGATAACCAATCATACATAAAAGAATTCAGAGAAGATTCAAATATTATTCATAGATAGACTTGATCATAAACCCACAATTCATCGGTCTCAACAAACACAATGCAAAAAGAAGATTAGATCGACTAGATCTCCACAAGAGAGGGGGAGAACATTGTAGTGAGATCCAAAAGAGAGAAGAAGCCATCTAGCTACTAACTATGGACCCGTAGGTCTGAAGTAAACTACTCACACTTCATCGGTGAGGCTATGGTGTTGATGTAGAAGCCCTCCATGATCGATGCCCCCTCCGGCGGAGCTCCGAAACAGGCCCCAGGATGGGATCTCGTGGATACAGAAAGTTACGGCGGTGGAATTAGGATTTTGGCTCCGTATCTGATCGTTTGGGGGTACGTCGGTATATATAGGAGGAAGAAGTATGTCGGCAGAGCAACAGGGGGCCCATGAGGGTGGGGGCGCGCCTGGGGGGGAGGGGCAGGCGTGCCCCTACCTCGTGGCCTCCTGTTGATTGGCTTGACGTAGGGTCCAAGTCTCCTGAGTTGTATTCGGTGAGAAAATCACGTTCCCAAAATTTTCATTCCGTTTGGACTCCGTTTGATATTCCTTTTCTTCGAAACACTAAAACAGGCAAAAAACAGCAATTCTGGGCTGGGCCTCCGGTTAATAGGTTAGTCCCAAAAAAATATAAAAGTGGATAATAAAGCCCAATAATGTCCAAAACAGTAGATAATATAGCATGGAGCAATCAAAAATTATAGATACGTTGGAGACGTATCATGGCTCAGGGAGCGCGGGGGCGTTCTCTCGCGGCCGAGGGACTTCTTGGCAGCATCTTTCTTCTTACGCAGGCGCCGGACGTGGCAGGTTGCGCCATGGGGCCGCGCGCCTAGGCGCCAAGACTCCGTCTTGGGGCAGAGGTGGTGGAGGCGCTCCATGGGCTAGGCTGCCCGCGGCTAGCGGAGGACGAGGCAGCAAGAGGGACGGTGCAGGGGAGCCCCCTGCGGCGCTGACAAGCTCGGTGATGCGGTCGAGCCAGTCCTCGTAGAGGTCGCCGACGGGGCGGTAGCGCAGGAGCTCGTCCGCCATGCACGGAGCGGCCTGCGTGTCCACGGGAGCGCGACGAGCATGGGATGACGAACCGGCTGGGGTCAGCGATGGAGTGGCGGTGCGGCCGTCGCGCCGCAGCGAGGGGTGCAGCGAGGATGCTTGCTGTTCGTTCCCCGCTGGGACGGTGGTGGCATTGGTGGCAGGCGATGGAGAATGATGGGGTGGCCCGCCGACGGGAGCCATCTGAGCAACATGGGCGGCGAGGGCAGCCCGGCGCTCAGCGCGAGCGCACGAGCGTCCGCCATGGAGACGATGAGACAATGGAACGCGGAGCGACGGAAGGGATGCTTCGGCGCACCCCTGTCTAGCGCACCAAATGTTGGATCTCGGGTTCCGGCAAAACCCTTAAGGTTCGAACACTGGGGTGCGCGCGAAGATCTCCCCGTACCGATCCACGTCCTAGCTTCACTAAGGTCTCAGGGACTAACTCGATGAACTCGCAACACAAAGGACACAAGATTTATACTAGTTCGGGCCACCGTTGTGGTGTAATACCCTACTCTAGTGTGGTGGTGGTGGATTGCCTCTTGGGCTGAGGATGTATAGTACAAGGGGAAGAACAGCCTCCTGAGGAGAGGTGTTCTTGTGCTTGGTGGACTGGTGGTTGTTCGGATCTCTCCGAGACGAGTTGCCTCCTATGGCGGTGGCTAATCCTATTTATAGAGGCCCTGGTCCTCTCCCCAAATACTGAGCAGGAAGGGATCCAACAACGGCCAATTTGAAAGGGAACAGCTAGTACATCTTATCCTGACAAAAGCAATCTTCGCCTGCCAAAGGCTCTGGTGATGACGCCATCTTGGGCTCCACGGTGACCTCCGTCTTGACATCATGCTGGTCTTGGTCTCGTTGCACCGATATGGAAACCTTTGTTTGACGCCTCGGTACTCCGCGCCTGCGCTTGCTTCCTTAGCATCAAAGAGGAAACAAGGACACTGTGCGCACTGGCGCCCGCCTGGCCTTGGTCCTCATGGCTCACATCATCGGAACCTCGCGAGGTTTGCCTTGCCTTGAACTCTCCGCCCCTCGCGAGCCGGCCTAGTGAGGCCGCTCCTGAGGAGGTATTGTGTTGTCCGCCTCGCGAGGCTTGGCCCCTCATGAGGGTCTTCTGTGCTTGTTGGTGAATATGGGCCGTATGGGCCCGCTCGCCGAGCCACTCCATGGGCCATAGGCAGGCAAGTCTGGGGACCCCCGTTCCCAGAACGCCAACATCTTCCTTGTCCAACATCAACTTTTTAGCATGTCATATTTTAATGAGTGCTCGCAATCATAAAAGATGTCCAACATAGTATATTTATATGTGAAAACCTCTCTTTCTTTATGACTTCCTATTAATTGCAAAGATGACCAAAACTATGTTTGTCAACTCTCAGCAACTTTTATTCATCATACTCTTTATATGTGAAGATCTCTTTATTTCTTTTTATTCTTACTTTTATTCCCTCGAGATCATAACAAGATAGCAAAGCCCTTTACTCAACACTAAATATTATGTATAGCTCACGGACTCGATTACATAGAAGGATCATAAAGCAAAACTCGAAACTAGATCATACTAAACTTTATTCTACTAGATCAAGATATTACCAAAAGGATCAAACTAAGAAAATGATAAAGATAGAAGTGTGATGTTGATACGATACCAGGGCACTCCCCCAAGCTTGGCAGTTGCCAAGGGGAGTACCCATACCCATGTGTTTATGACTCTTTCTTTGGAGGTGGTGATGATGGGGTTGTTGATGATGTAGTGTCACACATCGAGCGTAGGAGATCCTCCAATTTGCGAATAATGCCCTTGAGTGCGGTGATATGCTCCTTGAACAAAATATTTTCATGTGTGAGATACTTGTTTTGCATGCGCGCTAACTCAATCATCTTGAAAGCTTCAATCTCAGTTGGGGTAAGAAGATTATAATGAGGTTGAAGGATGTCTTGTTCTTCTGCTGCCAGAGCGTGATCCTCCGTGGCCTTCTTGATCCAATCATTCTTGTTGATCTCCCCGGGTTCTTCTCTCTTCAGATCTATCTTCATTAGCCAAGCATCGTCACCTTCATTGGTGGAGAAGGGGGACAACATGATGCATGGACTTGACAACTCTGGCAGAAAACAACTCTAAACAAAACAGAGGATATTTGCATGGTACGGTGGTCAAAACCTTCAGGGGATTATATAATGAATTTTTACCGACCAAAAGAAGTATCGTGCAAGAAAACGAAGTCCGGAGGGCACACGAGGTACCCACGAAGCAGGGGCGCGCCCTCCACCCTCGTGGAAGCCTCGTGTCCTTTCCGGACTACTTATTTTCCTATTTTCTTAAATATTCCAAAATGGAGAAAAATTGCTATTAGAACTATTTTGGAGTCGGTTTACTTATCGTACCGCATACCTCTTCCTTTTCGGAGGCTGAAATGTTTTGGAAGGTGTCCCTTATATACTCCTCCGGGGTTACGGTTTCAATAACATTAGTTTCAACATTTATGGGATTACCTGAGATATAATGTTTGATTCTTTGACCGTTCACCACCCTTGGATTTGTGCCTTCGAAGTTGTTGATTTATATGGCACCGGAATGATAGACCTCCTCGATAACGTAAGGACCTTCCCATTTAGAGAGGAGTTTTCCTGCAAAAAATCTTAAACGAGAGTTCTATAACAATACATAATCACCTACATTAAACTCACGTTTTTGAATCCTTTTTTCATGCCATATTTTAACTTTTTCTTTAAACAGTTTGGCATTCTCATAGGCCTGGGTTCTCCACTCATCAAGTGAGGCAATGTCAAATAATCTCTTCTCACCGGCAATTATGAAGTCATAGTTGAGCTCTTTAATGGCCCAGTATGCCTTATGTTCTAGTTCGAGAGTTAAGTGACATGCTTTTCCATAAACCATTTTATACGGAGACATACCCATAGAATTTTTATATGTAGTTCTATAGGCCCATAATGCATCATCAAGTTTCCTGGAACAATTCTTTCTAGATCTATTAAAGTCTTTTGCAGAATTAATTTAATCTCTCTATTGCTCAGTTCTACTTGACCACTAGACTGTGGATGATATGGAGATTCAATTCTATGATTAACATCATACTTAGCAAGCATCTTACGAAAAGCACCATCAATAAAATGTGAACCACCATCAGTCATTAAGTATCTAGGGACTCCAAACCTCGGAAAAATAACTTCTTTAAGCATCTTAATAGAGGTGTTATGATCAGCACTACTAGTTGGAATAGCTTCTACCCACTTAGTAATGTAATCAACAACAACTAAAATATGTGTATACCCATTAGAGGAAGGAAACGTTCCCATATAATCAAAGCCCCAAACATCAAATGGTTGGATAACAAATGAATAATTCATAGGCATTTCTTGACGCCTACTAATATTACCAATTCTTTGACATTCATCACAAGACAAGACAAACTTACGGGCATCCTTGAAGAGAGTAGGCCAATAAAAACCAGATTGCAATACCTTATGTGCAATTCTATTTCCAGCATGGTGTCCTCCATAAGCCTTAGAGTGACACTTGCGTAGGATCTGCTCCTATTCATGCTCAGGTACACAATGTCTAATAACACCATCTACTCCTTCTTTATAAAGGTGTGGGTCATCCCAGAAGTAATGTCTTAAATCATAGAAAAACTTTTTATTTTGCTGGTATGTGAAACTATGTGGTATAAATTTAGCATCAATGTAATTAGCATAATCAACATACCAAGGAGCAGTACGAGAAGCATTTATGACAGCTAATTGTTCATCAGGAAAGCTATCATCAATAGGTAGTGGGTCATCAAGAACATTCTCTAACCTAGACAAGTTGTCTGCAACGGAGTTCTCAGCTCCCTTTCTATCAATAATAAGCAATCAAATTCTTGTAGTAGGAGAACCCATCTAATAAGTCTAGGTTTAGCATCTTTCTTTTCCATAAGATATTTAATAGCAGCATGATCAGTGTGAACAGTTACTTTAGAATCAACAATATAAGGTCTGAACTTATCACAAGCAAATACAACTGCTAAAAATTCCTTTTCAGTAGTAGCATAATTTCTCTGGGCACTGTCTAGAGTTTTACTAGCATATTGGATAACATTTAATTTCTTATCAACTCTTTGTCCTAAAACAGCACGTACAGCATAATCACTAGCATCACACATAATTTCAAAGGGTAAATTCCAATCAGGAGGATGGACAATAGGTGCAGAAATCAAAGCTTTCTTAAGTATTTCAAATGTTTCTACACAATCATCATCAAAGATAAAAGGAACATCTTTTTGTAAGAGATTAGTCAGAGGCCTGGAAATTTTTGAGAAGTCTTTAATGAACCTCCTATAAAAACCGGCATGACCCAGGAAACTTCTTATAACTTTAATGTCCTTAGGACACGACATCTTTTCAATAGCATCAACTTTAGCTTTATCAGCTTCAATACCCCTTTCAGAAATTTTATGCCACAAGACAATGCTAACCATAAAGTGGCACTTCTCCCAATTCAAGACAAGATTAGTTTCTTCACATCTCTGCAAAACTCAATCAAGGTTACTTAAGCAGTCATCAAAAGAAGTTCCATATACAGAAAAATCATCCATGAAAACCTCAACAATATTTTCACAAAAGTCAGAGAATATAGCGGGCATACATCTTTGAAAGGTAGAAGGTGCAATACATAAACCAAAAGGCATATGTCTATAAGCAAAGGTACCAAAAGCGCAAGTAAAGGTGGTATTTTCTTGATCCTCTTTTGACACAGGTATTTGAGAGAAACCAGAATAACCATCTAGAAAGAAAAAATGTGTATGTTTAGATAATCTTTCTAGCATTTGATCAATGAAAGGTAGAGGGTAATGATCCTTTTTAGTATCTTTATTCAATTTGCAGAAATCAATTACCATTCTATAACCTGTAACAATTCTTTATGGGATCAATTCACCTTTATCATTAGGAACAACAGTAATACCTCCCTTCTTAGGGACACAATGGACATGACTTACCCACTTCCTATCAGCAACGGGATAAATTATACCTTCCTCCAAAAGCTTTAGTATTTATTTTCTTACCACTTCTTTCATCTTAGGGTTTAACCGTCGTTGGTGATCAACAACCGGTTTCGCGTCTTCTTCCAATTTTATTTTGTGCTGGCATAGAGTGGGACTAATGCCCTTAAGATCATCAAGAATATATCCAATAGCAGCACGGTGCTCCTTCAGAGTTTTCAATAATTTCTTTTCTTCATGCTCTAAAAGGTTAGCACTAATAATAACATGATATATCTTTTTCTCATCAAGATAAGCATATTTAAGAGTATCAGGCAATGGTTTAAGCTCAAACACGGGATCACCCTTGGGTGGAGGAGGATCCCCTAGGATTTCAACAGGCAAGTTGTGTTTCAAAATAGGTCCCTGTTTAAATAATACTTCATCTATTTCCCTGCTTTCATTCATAAACATATCATTTTCATGCTCTAGAAAATATTGTTCTAAAGGATCATTAGGAGGCACGGCAATAGAAGCAAGACCAATAATTTCATCTTTAGTAGGCAATTCTTTATCATGCGGTTGTCTACAAAATTTAGCAAAATTAAAATCATGAGACATATCCCCTAAACCAACACAAACAATATCCTTTTTGCAGTCTATCTTAGCATTAACATTATTCAAGACGGGTCTACCAAATATATTGGGACAAAAGTCATCT
Source organism: Triticum urartu (assembly GCF_003073215.2). Lineage (NCBI taxonomy): Eukaryota > Viridiplantae > Streptophyta > Magnoliopsida > Poales > Poaceae > Triticum > Triticum urartu. Next base: position 319,568,084 of record NC_053027.1, on the reverse strand, counting down.
TGTGGGGACCCAAGAACAAGAAAATCAGCAGGATATTTAACTTCCCCACACAAGACTTCAACATCTCTAACAATCCCAACTGGTGAAATAGTATCTGTATTGGCAAGCTTAATTGTAACATCAATACCTTCTAACTCAGCAGATGCAATATCATGCATAATTCCTTCATATAAAGAATGAGGTATTGCACTCGCACTAGCACCCATATCACATAAGCCATGATAGAAGTGATCACCTATTTAATAGAAATAACAGGCATGCCTACAACAGGTCTTTGTTTATTTTTAGTATTGGGTATAGCAATTCTAGTAGCTTCATCACAGAAGTAAATAACATGCCCATCGATATTATCGGCCAAGAGATCTTTAACCATAGCAATACTAGGTTCAACTTTAATTTTCTCACGGGGTGTAGGTGTTCTAGTATTACTCTTACGAACCACAGTTGAAGCTTTAGCATGATCCTTTATTCTAATAGGGAAAGGTGGTTTCTCAATATAAGTAGTTGGAACAACAGGATCAACATTATAAGTGATAGTCTTTTCTTCAACTTTAATAGGTGCAACTACTTTTACATCAATGGGAGGATTATATTTAAACCACTTCTCCTTAGGGAGATCAACATGAGTAGCAAAGGGTTCACAGAAAGAAGCTACTATCTCAGAGTCAAGTCCATATTTAGTGCTAAATTCACGGAAAACATCGGTCTCCATAAAAGATTTAACACAATCAAACTTGGGTATTATACCTGACTCCTTACCTTCATCGAGATCCCAATCTTGAGAGTTGCGTTTAATTCTTTCCAATAAATGCCATTTGAATTCAATAGTCTTCATCATAAAAGAACCAGTACAAGAAGTATCGAGCATGGAGCGATTATTGAGAGAAAGTCGAGCATAAAAGTTTTGAATAATAATTTCTCTTGAGAGCTCATGATTGGGGCATGAATATAACATTGACTTAAGCCTCCCCCTAGCTTGAGAGACGCTTTATCCTTCGCAAGGCCAAAAATTATATATATAATTATGATCACGATGAACCAGATGGATAGGATAAAACTTCTGATGAAATTCCAATTTCAATCGGTTGTAGTTCCATGATCCCATATCATCAGATATTCTAAACCATGTCAATGCTTTTCCCTTCAAAGATAAAGGGAAGACCTTCTTCTTGATAACATCCTCGGGCGTACCTGCAAGCTTAAATAATCCACAAACTTCATCCACACAGATTAGGTGCAAATCGGGATGTAATGCTCCATCACCTGTGAAAGGATTAGCTAGCAGTTTCTCTATCATACCCGAAGGAATTTCAAAGTAAACATTTTCAGTAGGTTCAGTAGGTTGAGGATCAACTCTTTGCTTTGCTGGTCGGGGTGAAGATACCCCGAACAAGCCCCTCAAAGGAATATGTTCCATCGTAACAAGCGACAGTAAATTTCAGCACACTATATAAATTTTTCCTTACCAAATTCCACCTACCAAAGGCGCTTCACTCCCCGGCAACGGCGCCAAAAAAGAGTCTTGATGACCCACAAGTATAGGGGATCTATCATAGTCCTTTTGATAAGTAAGAGTGTCGAACCCAACGAGGAGCAGAAGGAAATGATAAGCAGTTTTCAGTAAGGTATTCTCTGCAAGCACTGAAATTATCGGTAACAGATAGTTTTGTGATAAGGTAATTGGTAACGGGTATCAAGTAATAAAAGTAAATAAGGTGCAGGAAGATGGCCCAATCCTTTTTGTAACAAAGGACAAGCCTAGACAAACTCTTATATAAAGGAAAGCGCTCCCGAGGACACATGGGAATTATCGTCAAGATAGTTTTCATCACGTTCATATGATTTGCGTTCGGTACTTTGATAATTTGCTATGTGGGTGGACCGGTGCTTGGGTACTTCCCTTCCTTGGACAAGCATCCCACTTATCATTAACCCCTCTTGCAAGCATCCGCAACTACAAAAGAAGTATCAAGGTAAACCTAACCATAACATGAAACATATGGATCCAAATCAGCCCCTTACGAAGCAACGCATAAACTAGGGTTTAAGCTTCTGTCACTCGAGCAACCCGTCATCTACTTATTACTTCCCAATGCCTTCCTCTAGGCCCAAACAATGGTGAAGTGTCATGTAGTCTACGTTCACATGACACCACTAGAGGAGAGACAACATACATCTCATCAAAATGTCGAACAGATACCAAATTCACATGACTACTTATAGCAAGACTTCTCCCATGTCCTCAGGAACAAATGTAACTACTCACAAAGCATACTCATGTTCATAATCACAGGGGTATTAATATGCATAAAGTATCTGAACATATGATCTTCCACCAAATAAACCAACTAGCATCAACTACAAGGAGTAATCAACACTACAAGCAACCCACAGGTACCAATCTGAGGTTTCGGGACAAAGATTGGATACAAGAGATGAACTAGGGTTTGGGATGAGATGGTGTTGGTGAATATGTTCATGGAGATTGACCCCCTCCCGATGAGAGGATTGATGGTTATGACGATGGTGATGATTTCCCCCTCCCGGAGGGATGTTTCCCCGACAGAACAGCTCTGCCGGAGCCCTAGATTGGTTCCGCTAAGGTTCCACCTTGTGGCGGCGGAGTTTTGTCCCGTGAGCTTGCTTATGATTTTTTCCAGGGTGAAAGACTTCATATAGCCAAAGATGGGCACCGGAGGCCTGCCAGGGGGCCCACGAGGCAAGGGGGCGCGCCCATGGGGGTAGGGTGCGCCCCCCACCCTCGTGGATGGTGAGTGGCCCCCCTCTGGTGCTTCCTTCACCCAATATTTTTTATATATTCTAAAAATGACTCTCGTGGAGTTTCAGGACTTTTGGAGTTGTGCGGAATAGGTCTCTAATATTTGCTCCTTTTCCGGCCCAGAATTCCAGCTGTCGGCATTCTCCCTCTTCATGCAAACCTTGTAAAATAAGAGAGAATAGGCATAAGTATTGTGACATAATGTGTAATAACAGCCCATAATGCAATAAAATATCGATATAAAAGCATGATGCAAAATGGACGTATCACAAGTGCGTGGACAAGAGGCATTGTGGTCTGCTTATTTCTGCAAATAGTGGTGCTAAATTTAGTGGAATGCACAAGAATTTCAGCTAGTTAGTACACTACATGGTTCAGTTCAGCATTCCAGCTGAGAACACAATTATAATTGGTTATTCTCGAATGAGAGAACCTAACCCTGGATGGTGGCAACAAGAAAAAACCAGAGTGAACTCCAGGAAATTTAAGCGTGCTAGGAGGCCCTTTGCTCAGAGAAGCCTTTCTTGTTTTTTCCTGATTTGTAAACCTTCTCACAACTTTGTCTTTTGATGTGAACAAGTGTATGTTTGTTATGTTCTATGAATCATTGAGATGTATAAAATTGCTTAACTTATGCTTTTCAAGTTTTTTATGAAGCTGAGTTTAATGTGAGTGTTCCACATGAATGCTGGACTAGTGTGTGAACGTTTGGAATTTACATTGTGGCCTCAGTTAACTGCATGAACCACTGTAACAAGATACGTTGTTGCTTATATGTCAGACAACAAATTATTGATTGTTAGCTGGTCAATATCCTAGTGTTGAAGCGAGCTGGGCCAATGTGTCGTGTTTTGCACAATTGCTTACAAGTGGGGCAGCACCAACAGTGTTTACAAGTACTTATGTATACGTCGGCACACAATTCTTGAATGAGTACTCTGTTTCATCAAACACACACTGCTTGTATGATAAACCGTGACATCTTATGTCTTACCATGCCATATTCATGAAAAAACTAGTGAGGACGCATCTGTTTCGGCAACAATTACGATGGTTCTCACATGATTCACGGGCACACAAAAGTAGAAGCAGTTCCCATAGACGGATTCAAACAGAGTACTAGCCCCAGAGGGCTCGATAATAGGCAAGGTTCGGATAATTAGACACAATCCAAACTACTATTAAACACTATCTGGGGCAACTATTTCCTGCCTCGATCTAATTTGGGCTGGACACAAGATGGACCTTGCCAGGAACATCATCGAGGACGTCCGGCAGCAGCTCAATCCTTTGAACCTTCATGATGATAACCTTGTGGCCTTGCCACTCATAAACTTATTTGTGGAGGCATGCCGTGTCATCTTCATGTGTAAGCTTGACAAGAACAGTATGCCTCACAAAAAAAGGAGTAGCTTTGAACTTCTTGTGCTTCAGTACACCCTGGAAAACACGCCTGACAATAGTGAGGCTGGAATAAAACTCGACATCGGTATAAGCGCAGATGGCTTCCAGGATCCAACAACCTAAGAACTATGTTTTCCCAGTGTGTATATTCAGGTCATCCGCCTCATAGCGAGTGACATGTACAACCACACAATCCTTGTCTGCATCAGGGCTCTAATTGAAACAGAAACAAATTCTGAATTACTTTCTAGTATAAGAAACACAAGTTATTTAAACCACTATGTATAGCATGGAATCGAAGCTAATAAAATTTTGCATTATTCATCACCACATACTTAGATGAAAAACCACAATCAAGATCGGCAAAGAAGAAAATCACCTTGGGAAGCTCAGCGAGGGGGGGGGACACATCGTCGAAGGGGGGAAATTGCTCCTGCAGTGCCACGGGGGCTGTAACCTCAAACGGGGCGTTGACCATGTCAGTAGTGGCCATGAGCGTACCATCTTCTTGGAGCTCTCTGTCTCGTGGGGATCAGCCTCCCGTGCCTGCTCCAATATCGGCAGATCTTTGCCTGGTTCTGCTTGGTCCATCATGAAACCGACGAATACTAGGAGACCACTGTAAGGAAAACACAATTGCAATGACAATGAAACAAAAAAATAGTGAGGATCGGTTACTGCTTTGCAAAAGTTCTTTTTTTTCTCTGAATGAAAATATAGGAACATCACGGATCCGCTTACCTTCCCTTCGTTGGGAGAGAAGAACAGTGGTGGATGCGAGTGTTGGCTTTCTTGATGATGGTGAGGGAGAAGGGGATTCAACGAAGAGTGAAATGATGGATGCTTCGTCCGTCAAACTTAGACTGCGGGGAGGTAGGGTTTTGTGATACGATGACTTGTTACTGCCGCGCAACGACCGGGGTGACTCTCTGCCTGCATGCTGCCTTCTAATTTGGTGGATGACATTTGGGCCCGCGCGCGGCATGGCCCGCATGTCGGTGAACAAAAGTAAAACGGCATTCAGTAGAGGGAGACGTTTTGATGACCTAGGAGGAGCCAGAAGCGGTAGTGTATCCACTGTACTAGTAGTAATTGTTTTTCTGGGTAGAAGTAGAGTGTCTCCACTTTACTAGTAGTAATTATTTCTCTAGGACCAAGACAAAACAGCCCATCCACCATAGTAAATAATAAAATCAATTCAAAAGCCCATATATTTACTTAATGAGAGGCACTACCCACACCCAGCACACTGCCCCCCAAAAAACCTGGCGGCTCTTCTTCCTCCTCACTCTCACCCACCTCATGTTAGCTCGCTCCACTCATACCCCCAAATTCCTAACCTCACTCCTACAGAAAACCCTAGCTCCCCTTCTTCCTCACTACTATAGAAAAAACCCAGCTCCCCTTCTTCTTCTTCACTCGCACTACAACTAGGCTCGTCATTCGTTACTCTGCTCAAATCCGTGAGTGCGACGCGACGCCCTCGAGGAAAATGGAGTCAGCTGACCCCAGCGCCAAGAAGATGAGGCTCCCACCAGCGGCGACGCCAGTTGTAGATCCCGCACCTGGCAGCGCGGGGAGAAGTGGCGACCCTGCCCCCACTGGATCCCAGGAACCCGTAGAATCTTGGGTGGACCACATCAGCGATCTCCCGGATGCCGTCCTTGGGGAGATTATCTCGCTTCTCCCCACCAAGGATTGCTGCAACACCCAAGTCCTCTCAATTTGATGGTGCCCTCTATGGCATGCCATGCCCCTTAATCTCGACTGTCGTCAGCTATCTCTCTTCAATGATTTTCAAATCCCCAGAGCCATCATCTCCTCCCACCAGGGCTCCTTTCAAAGCCTCTGCATCCCGTCATGATACCTAAGCAAGCATACCATGCCCTGCATGGTGGATGCCTGGCTGAAATCCCTTGAATTCATAGAACTACAGCTGCTTGAGTTCTACTATTCCCCTGGAAATCGCCTACCAGATACCGAACGCCATGTACTTGTGCCCTCAGTACCGATGTCCATCTCGCGGTTTTCCTCCTCTCTCCACACAACCACCTTTGTGTTGTGCTACCTACGAGACAATCTGGTACTAAAACTTCGACTCCCATTTCTCAAGAAACTTTCACTTGTTCGGGTACGTATATCAGAGGCCTCATTGCACAACATCATCGACTCCAGTTGCCCTGCCCCGGAGTGCTTGGTGCTTGTTTTCACAGTTAGAATCGGTTGTCTCCAACTAAAGTCGCCTAACATTGTAAGAATTGGAATTTCTTTTGATGGAAGGCAGCTCATCATCCAAGATGCCCCTTCACTTCAAAGGTTGATCCTTGATTCTAGTTATTCACCGTCGCAAATAACCATCCTCTCTGCGCCTAAACTGGAGACCTTGGGTGTAATACATGATCTCTATGCTCATTTCAATATGGTGTTTGGCTCCACAGTTCTTCAGGTACTTTATATTATCATCTACACTTGTAACCATAAGCTGCATTTTAAATTTTTGTGCATAAGTTATATATCATCTCAGAGTACACATTTTGTACTAATATTATGTTCTATGCTCAATGAAGAGTTTCTCCATGGATAGCCTATCAATGTTGCTAGATTCTGTCAAGATCTTATATATCCAAATGAATAGTTTTGATCTGAACAAGATTATTGGCTTGCTGCAATGCTTTCCATGTCTGGAGAAGTTGTATATAAAGGTGATAATTTCACGCACATTGCAAGCTCGCATATAGTGTACTAGAATTAACCGTTCAGCTATTGCTCTTTCGACACTCTTTTTTTAGACCTTAACTGTTTTCAATCTTCATGTCTATTTAGGCAACGCGATGGGGTAAGAAAGTTATAACCAATCGGTGGATTTGTAAGCACCGGGATTTTCTCACTTCTCGTGACATTCGATTGAAGACAATAACGCTAGAACGATATGTAGCCAACCATGCAAACACTAGATTTGTCACATTCTTCCTGCTGAATGCGAGGTTACTATTGTCCATCAGGCTTAAGTTTATCAGCAGCATGGTTTTGACGGATGGGTATGTCAAAGAGCAAAAAAGGAGTTTCAGGTGGGCAAAGGAGCTTCTGAACGTGTCGGGCTTCTATTTACAACATATTATGGTGATAATCTAGTAAATTTTACGACCCAGGATGTTCATTCTATGGACCTGGCCGATCCATTTGAATGTGACTGCCGAAAATGGTGCTGGAGTTAGATGTTGTGCCCTTTTCAACATGGGTTTTGTCTAAACCTGATGAACAATTAACCCTCGTGCTTTTGTATAGTTTGTAAGCTGGAGTTAGATGTTCTTTCCCTTTTCAACTCGGCCGTGACTGTCATATTTTCTTTGAAACAAGGAAAATGGCTTGCCATTCGTTTAATTTAGAGTGAAATATGATAAAAAATCCCAACCAAGGAAAATAACATCACTCTTGCCTGTTGCTTGATCTCACTGTGCATTATAGAAGCCTAGTGATTAGCCCCCACTAGCACCCACAAACTTATTTCGAACTAGCACACCAAATGGGCTATAAATTTCCATAGGAAAGGCTGCATGACCGTGACAGATTTGGATTCTAACATTTGCGACCCACGAGGAAATAGCCTATCCAAGGTGGTGTCGACTTACTAGCTAGTCAACAAATGATTCTTCCTACCAGCCGTTGGATAGACATCCAACATCTGTCGTGTATCTTCTATCTCTTGTCTTCTTCCTCCAGCCGCCCAAACCAAACCACCCCATCGGCTCCGCCTGCTCCCGCCTCACATGGCTGGCTATGCCTCCACCGCCCTACTGTAGCCTCCAACATTGGCAAGTCCCTCCCACTATTCCACCACACGTCCTATTATTCTCAGGCGATGTCAACCCCAACACGCACCCGCACCTGAACCAGTCAACTCTCGTACTCCCCTCTGCCTGCGACTGGACAGGTGCATCTACCACAGCTCCTGTTCGTTCCGTCCGAGGCCTCGCCGTCGTCCTCCGCCTTGGCTCGCTCATCGTGCGCGGAGCACCGCCCTCTTGCATTATCAACGCCGTCAACAACCGAGAGGAACAAGGAGATGACTGTACATGGAGAGGATGACAGTAGGGACCCACCAGCATCGTGGCAGTATGTAAGCAAGTGCCTCGTTATTACAATCCCAAAAAATGGTTCCTCCTAAAGGTTCGACATCTGGGGCTCACGCCATTGGCAACGTAGTCAATAAACGAGAGAATTACACAACCAACATGTAACGCCCACGATGCGGCTATATCTCCCACGTGTCGAGGCATGACTTAGAGGCATAACCGCATGGTTGTTTTGTCGCAAGAGGGGTAATCTTCACACAATCCCATGTACTGAATAAGAAAGGGATAAAGAGTTGGCTTACAATCGCCACTTCACACAAATAACAAGTTAAACATACATCATCCAGAGTACAAAGAAGGTCCAACTACGGAACCAAAATAAAAGAAGACAACCCCAAATGCTAGATCCCAGATCGTCCCAACTGGGCACCACTACTGAGCAACCGGAAAAGACACAAAACAACGATCAAGATCTTCATCGAGCTCCCACTTGAGCTCAGTTGCGTCACCTACACTGGTATCATCGGCACCTGCAACTGTTTGGAAGTATCCGTGAGTCACGAGGACTCAGCAATCTCACACCTGCGAGATCAAGACTATTTAAGCTTATGGGTAGGATAAGGTAATGAGGTGGAGCTGCACCAAGCTCTAAGCAAATATGGTGGCTAACATACGCAAGTGAGAGCGAGAAGAGAAGCAACGCAACGGTCGAGAAGCTAGAAGTGATCAAGAAATGATCCTGAAACTACTTACGTTCATACATAACCCAAAACCGTGTGCACTTCCCGGACTCCGCAGAAAAGAGACCATCACAGCCACACACGCGGTCGATGCATTTTAAATAAGTCAAGTGTCAAGTTCTCTACAACCGGATATTAACAAATTCCCATCTGCCACATAACCGTGGGCACAACTCTCAAAAGTTTATACCCTGCAGGGGTGTCCCAACTTAGCCCATCACAAGCTCTCACGGTCAACGAAGGATATTCCTTCTCCAGGGAAGACCCGATCAGACTCGGAATCCCGGTTACAAGACTTTTCGACAATGCTAAAACAAGACTAGCAAAGCCGCCCGATGTGCCGACAAATCCTGATAGGAGTCGCACGTATCTCGTTCTCAAGGCATACCGGATGGGCCAGACGTCGGGTTGGCAGAGACCCTGGTTTCCCAGGGGGCACCGGACATCGCCGAGGTTGGACCCACACTCAGAGGAGCACTGGCCCCGGGGGTTTAACATAAAGATGACCCTTGAGTCTGCAGAACCCAAGGGGGAAAGGCTTAGGTGGCAAATGGTAAAACCAAGGTTGGGCCTTGCTAGAGGTGTTTTATTCAAATCAAACTGTCAAGGGTGTCCCATAATCCCCAACCGCGCAAGGAACACAAAATCAAGGAACATAACACCGGTATGACGGAAACTAGTGCAGCAAGAGTGGAACAAAACACCAGGCATAAGGCCGAGCATTCTACCCTTTACCAAGTATATAGATGCATTAATTAAATAAGAGATATTGTGATATGCCAACATATCCATGTTCCAACATGGAACAAATTTCAACTTCACCTGCAACTAGCAACACTATAAGAGGGGCTGAGCAAAAGCGGTAACGTAGCCAAACAACGGTTTGCTAGGAAGGTGGGTTAGAGGCTTGACATGGAAATATGGGAGGCATGATATAACAAGTGGTAGGTAGCGTGTCATAGCGATAGAGCGAACAACTAGCAAGCAAAGATAGAAGTGATATCGATGGTATGGTCATCTTGCCTGAAATCCCGCAAGGAAGAAGAACGAGTCCATGAAGAAGACAAATGGACGTAGTCGAACGGATCCTCACAAATGCAACGTTACCGGAACTAACACGAAGAAGCAATACCGGAAAGAAGCAAACAACATGGTAAACAACCAAGCATAAACATGGCATGATGCACAATCAAGGATGATGCATGTCCGGTTTAAATATGCATGGCATGGAAAAGTGCACAACCAACACTACAAGTTAAGTGGAGCTCAATATGCAACGAGTTGCATATTGACGGAACACCACATTCGATTATTTAGTTCACTCCTGTTTATGTACCCAACAATATTAAATGTTGTTAAACATGGCAAGAGGTGAAGCATAAGTAAACTAAACATTTAGGCAAGTTTAAATAACGCCGAAAATAACAATAACCAATTCCAGAAAATCCTTGCATATCTAGCAAATGAAGCACACAACAATTTAAACATTCTTGATGTTGTTAACATGATGCGGATGACATATGCAAGTTTTATGCAATAGTTATGAAATGTTGATAAGAGCATTTCATGAAGCATTTGTCATCGTGGCGGAAACGAAACGGGAGCCACGGCAATGGATCCGAAAATGATGCCATGACAAGATATCGGTTCCGGTAGCTCATGGAGATACCGGTGCAAAAGGAAATGTGACGGGAGCGTGTCATGCAAGGATGGTGGGGTGCTCCTAGATACCGGGTGTCCCATGTGTCGGTGGCATGGCAACCGAGGGTCATGCACGAAACAAACGGGCATGATGCAAACACGGGGTTCATCTCGTACAACACACATGCATACGGTCCATGGCACCGTCTCGGGGTTATACCTTTGAAGCGTGCATTTCCGGGGCGGTTTGATTTCGTCGATGGAAGTAGAGGAAGTAGTCATTCATGTTCGGGAAGCGGTAGAGGTATGGGTCTTCGACAATGATCATCGTACATCCTTCGAGGTTGTCGGTTGAGGTTCTCGCGATCTCGGCGATGGTAGTGGTACACATTCATAGTCACACGAGTTTCTGTAGATGTTCGGGGTCATGGAGAGGAACTTGACGCATCGTTGAACTTGGCGTCCGAGGAATCCCGCGTAGTCGTACACGAGTCGTAGTCGAACTTGATGGTTCCGTTACACGGTTCTTCGGAGATGGTAGTAGTCCAAGGTCGCCGGTGAACATGGGTTTCGGTCATGTAGTGGTAATAGGCATCAGTGGATCTCCGAGGAACTGGGCATATCCAATCTCTGGGGTCGTCGCGGTACTTGGTATCTCGTGTAACTCCAAGGTTCGTTGTGTAAGCGTACACAGGTCTTTGGTGAAGATAGCCGTACATGCACGTAGATGAACTTGCCGGGTCATCGATGTGCTGGTACCTGGCGTCCTTCGACCTTGAGAGAGAAGAAACCGAACAGTGACAGTGCACGATGGGGAGGGTCCTCCAGCAAGATGAAGTGGGGCCGACGTCGGCCTTTGCGTGGAGCAAGGAAAGCAGTGCTTCTGGAGGCTGGAGGGCCCCTGGACGTCGGGCGCGCGATGCCACAGGGAGGAGGCGAGACCTCGGTGGCGCATGGAGAGGGTCGTGGTCGGGCTCAACCATGTCGAGGAGGCCGTGGCGGAGCGAGCAGGAGGCGCTGGACGTGGGCACACACGCGCCCAGCAGGGCACACAGGATGCAAGAGGCGAGGCAAGGCATCGGAGGGAGCTGAGCAGCAGCAGGTGGGGAGGCGGAGGCGAGCTCGGCAGCCTAGACTTGCCGGTCGGAGCCGTGGCGGGGCTTGCCAGCGAGGGAGCCATGGCTGGCGCTAAGGTGGAAGAGGCCATGGAACACTGGAGGCGTGGAGGAGGCGACCGGAGAGGTTGGACGCGGGTGCCGGGGAAGCAAGCGAATGGCTGGTGGCAGTCCAGCGACGCGGTGCAGGGGCTTGCGGCGGGGCTGGAGCGTCGGGAGGCGATCGGGCTTGCCGATCTGTGCTGCTGCTGCGTGTGAGGAGGCTGGGGAATCGAGCGAGGGACTGGAGTGGGGCGATCAAAGAGAGGGCCGTGCGCGTGCTGGGGAGCTCCTCTCCCTAGCAATGCGTGTGGGTGCGTGAGGCAGTGGGAGGAGGAATCGAGGGAGACAAAGGGATTGAGCAGGGTGCGGGCTAGGGTTAGGCAGGGAGAGAGACTGGGCCTTGGGCCAAAATGGCCTGCTGGGCTGCTAGGCTACACTAGGGCCTCTACTCTCTCTCTCTCGTAACAGAAAGTAAAAAAAGGAAAGAAAGAAAAGGAAATAAAAGAAAAAGGTTAGAGAAGGGACTTGGTCATGGGGATTATTTTCCTGGACTCACAAAAATGTGCACGGTCCATGAAAAATAGGAGTGGACATGATTGCAAGAATTAAATTCAAAGTTATTTGAATTTAATTCAAATGGTTTGAACAAGGACTAGGAATTAGATGTGTCCAAAAATGTTAAGATTTTTGGTGGAGCTCAGGAAAAAGATGATAGAATTTATGGGCTAAGTTTGAGGAGCAAACTCGAAGTAGAAAAGACTTGAGAGTTTAAATTTCAAGTGCGTTTGCGGTTAATTCCAAACTAATGGAATATTTATAGTAGGTCCCTAAATACTGGGATGATATGTTATAAAGAGAACTCACCATGTGAATTCCCTCGGTTTAAATAGATCAAAAGATCTATGCAATTTATTTAGTTGAGTTTTTTAAAATGAAATGACATGATGGCATGATGACATGATGTGATACAAAATAAATAGAACAAGCAAAATGAAACACACGGTGATCACGAGAGAGTCTTCTGGAGCCTCGGTATTGGGGCGTCACAACACTCCTCCACTTACAAGAGATCTCGTCCCGAGATCTAGGGATGGCACCGGAGAGAAACGAAAGAGGAAGGGGTAAAACAAAGTTGCTTCTTGACAAAAGAGTGAAACGACGAACCTTGAGAGGTTGAAAACTTGAAGTAAAGAACACAACAGAGTTGAACGAAATTGAGAGCACTCCGGTAGAAAAAAGAGAAACAAGGAAACACCAAGTGAACCTTGGAGGTTGTGGAGCTATGGATGACGAGCACAATGGACAACAAGGAATTGAAACCACTCTGGTTGAAACGAGATTAAAAAAGGAACGAGGAAGAACAAATTCGAAAAGCACTCTGGTTGAAAAGAGATACAAGACTTGATAAGATGAAAAGAACTTGAAATAGAAGACAACACTCCGGTTAAATGGATAAGCAAGAAAATAACATGATGATGGCAAAACGAGATGATGGGACGAAGAGAGCAGTATCACAATGCCTCCGAAACGAACGAAGAATTGAATGAAAAGAACGGCGATGAGAGCACCAACATCTCTCACAACTGATCCTGAGAGAGCACTCTTATGAAGGGTTGAACGGAGTTGTTGGAAATCAACAACAAAAGATATGATTTCCAATGGTCTTGAGGAAAGCATACCCAAATTATGAGGTGAAGACCAGCCACTAACGGAATCAATCAATCAAGAGATGAAAACTCCTTCATCGAGATGAGAAGCGGAAATTGGATCATAGATAAGCACCATAATGGCAACATTCCCGATGGTAGGCTTTAGGTGAAATCTATATCAAGATAACTCCAAGGAAGAAAATGATGGGTTTAAATGTCTCATTCCTGACAACTTTTGAATCATGAAACATGAAGGGAAATTGTCAAGACTGACATAACACCACCTCAAAAGATAAGGTAGAAAGAATTGCACTTCGAAATGCAAGATGAAGAATGCTTGAACTCCTCAAAACAAGACATGTGTTGAACATCATGTTTATTTTTAGAGTATAGCTTGGCGGATCATAACTTCAAGAGAAATTTTGAAGAACAATTGAAGAATGAAAGGAATCCTTGACGAACCACCATATTGAGCCTTCATGATAACTCCGGTAATAAAAGGAAAGAGAAGTTGAGAACACAAGGTGAAGCCTTGCGATGATTTAGATGGAGCTACATGACGATATGACCGCGAAAACTTTGAACTCCGAAAAAGAAATATGAACAACTAGAAACCGAGAATTGATATCATGAACGAACTCCGAAAACGAAAAGATGAAGCGTCTCCAACCAAGAATGTGATATGAAGGACAACTCTAGAGAGAAAGATAAATCACCTGGATGAACCAAGAATAAGAATTATGTTATGCTTATCCTTCACCAATTTACATTGATGACAAGTAACGTGTCGGCATTCTGGGAACGGGGGTCCCCAGACTTGCCTGCCTACGGCCCACAGTGTGGCTTTGCTAGCAGGCCTGTACGGCCCATCTTCACCAACAAGGAATCAAGACCCTCGCGAGGGGCCAAGCCTCGCGAGGTGGACGACACAAGACCTCTTCAGGAGCGGCCTCGCCATGCTGGCTCGTGAGGGGCGGAGAGTTCAAGGTTGGGCAAACCTCGTGAGGTTCTAGTGACATGAGCCATGACGATCGAGACCAGGCGGGCGCCAGCGCTCGCAGCGTCCTTCTTTCCTCCTTGGTGCTAAGGGGGCAAGCGCAGGTGCAGATTACTGAGGCATCAAGCAAAGGTTTCCATATTGGTGCAACGAGACCAAGACCAGAAGGACGGCAAGACGGAGGTCACCATGGAGCCCAGGACGGTGTCACCACCAGAACCTTTGGCAGGCGAAGACCACCTTTTGTTAGGATAGCTTGTACTAGTTGTCCCCATTCAAATTGGCCGTTGTTGGCTCCCTTCCCGCTCAATATTTGGGGAGAGGACCAGGGCCTCTATAAATAGGACTAGCCACCACCATAGGCGCGGACGGATCATAAAGATCGTCCCCAACCACACAAGTGCACCAACCATAAGAACACCTCAACCTCAGGAGTTTATTCTTCCCCTTGTACTGTTCGTCCTCAGCCCAAGAGGCAATCCACCACCACCACACTGGAGTAGG